>NC_022015.1:28816341-28823841 GCF_000317375.1 Microtus ochrogaster | reverse complement strand
GTCTGACTCTGTATTGACAAAGCCATCTCTTTCTTCCTGAGACCAGGCAAGAGGGATATTTGTACACCCTTCCCCCTCTCACCAATAGCAAAATGAAAAACATCATTACCACTTTTTCGAGGGAGCTTTTGACAGCAGTCTTGTAGATTCCAAGAATACTGCTGAACCAAAGTCCTCTGATGCTCCGCACAGACCACACCATGAGACTGGCCCAACATGAAGTATCAAAAGAACATGGAGAAGAACTTGTTCCTGGTTCCAAGTCCAAGGTCTGCCATCTCGTCTCCAAAAAGTCTTAGACATGCCGGAGATGTGTGAGTTGTCATTTCCCCACATAGCTTATTGGTAGACCAAAATGCAAGCTCAAACAGGATGTTGTCAACTCATCCCCCATCTCTGAAACATTCAAAGGGATTCAATAGCATCCAACCGGCTGGCCCCTCCTCCACCCAACATCTCTGTCAATTTGCTGAGCACCTAGAAGCTACACACTCAGATGAGGTGAGAACCAAGGAGCCTTGCCAGGGAGGGGTAACCGAAAGAGACCCACTTTGGGTGACCAGCAAAACAAGAGGAGGAGGACATACTGACACCAGCAAGATGTGCAGAATCTCAGTTCATCATGGAGTCCAGGAACACACATACCTGGCTGCATGGATTCTCCATGTGGTGGACTTCCAGAGAGGGTGACTTCTAGGAAGAGGCTCTGGTACTTTGCAAGAGGTCCCTGCATTGTGCCCCAAAGTGAATCTTCATCCAACCCAGGTCAGTGGCACCATCATTCGGTCATGAACTAGCATTTTGCTTGGTTTGGCTGTGTAAATATGACTGATTTTATCGGCTGGTGATCTTCTTTTCCAAAAAAATTTTACATGATATTTTACATATGTGCATGTCACATATATGTGTGTGCCATTTACCATTAATAATTCATTATTTATTAATAAATCATTTATTTTCAACCAATTCTTCTATAACAATTTTACCATTTCTAAATGGCAAAAATTTTGGCAACCAATGAGATGAATGAGATTCTGTGCCTAACGCAGTGTAATCCAAAGTTGTACAAATTGGACATACACCAAGGAAAAATACTGTCTTTGTTTTCTGTAGCTAAAGCATTATTATTAATTTTGTAGATTTGGTGGGATCTAGAGTCACTTGGAGATAAAACTCTGTGAGGGAGTTTCTAGGCTAGGTTAATTAGGGTAAAAAGAGCCAGGGTAAAGGTATGTTAGATCTTCCCATGGGCTGGGGTCCTGGACTGAAATCAAAGGAGAGGGTGAGCTGAGTACCAGCATTCTTCTCTCTCTGCTTCCTGACAGTGAAAGCAGTTTCATCAGCTGCTTCAAGCTCCTGCCACTGTGACCTCTGCACCATGATGGACTGTGTTCCTTTGAACTATGAGCCAAAGTAAGTCCTTCCTCCCTTAAGTTGCTTTGGTCAGACACTTTATTAAAGCAAGAAGAGGTGACTATTGCAGTTGTGTTTCCCCAGTGGGCCAAATGTTTCAGGTGGTGTTGATGGCAGTGTGTGGTGAGATGGCCTTTAGTGTAAAGTGTGCCTACCGATGTTCAGAACCAAGTCTGCCATGAAGTTCCACAGTGCAACATGGGTGGGCCATCATGCCAAAAACACTCCAGCCTCACCATGAATTGGATTTTTAATTTTGTGTGCCCAAGAATCTCAGTACTTTTAGTCTGTGCACAGCCCCTCATTGGGTTACACAATCCCACAGGAGTCTTAATTCATCGTGTAAGGAGTTTTGCTTTGGACAATTACTGGCATTTATGTGTTGCCCACATGGGCAACTGGGCACTTCACCATGGAGTACAGCTCTGGGAAGTAGGAAATATTACCATGCCTTTCTTAGCTAAGCAAAGAGAAGCTACATGGCTTGCTTTAGATGGCATAGCTAGAAAAATAGGCTTTGGGGTCCATCTTTGCTAGGATTCCACTCTAGAGGTTTGCTATTTTATAAGAGACAGCTGGGCAGGACTTCCTCACACTCCCACGGAGTACCATGGCTGTGATCAGCATTTCAAGTCACCCTGCCAAGCAAGCTAAGGGCCCAGCTCTCATCAGGAGATGACTCTCTCCTCAGGAGACTACTCTCTCCTCTCGAGCTACACCTGACATCATGGTCCTGAAGCTACCACCTTCACCCAGATGCCTGACTGCAGCCAACCCGTCTTTGTTGGGTGTTGTTTGTTTTCGGTTGGTTTGTTAGCTGTTTTTTGGTCTTTTGAGACAAGCTCTCATGGAGCTCAGGCTGACCTTGAACATGAAAGCCAAGGATGACCTTGAAATCCTGGTCCTCCAGTATCTACTTCCCAAGTGCTGGGATTGCATGGTCATGCCACTAAGCCCAGCTTCCAACTTGTCCCAAGTGAGAGATGCCCATGTGATTATCTCAGTAAGGTACTAGGCATGTGGCCAATGTCCTGTGTCTTCCTTCAGATCCTTGCTCCCAAAGCTGAGCCACTTCCACTGGCTTCTTCTGGTTTGTCCTTGCAGCCCCTCCTCTGCTCTTTAAAACCATCCAAAGCCTGGACCATTTAACAGCACACTGTGTCTGCTATACAAAATATTGATTGCCTCTTTCGAGACCATTTTCTCACAGAGCCTCCTGTGGCGAGTTGAAAATGGAGTTCCACTCTTAACATGTACCTTTTTTTTCTCAAGTTCAACCACTACAACGCCTCAGTGTGACAAGACTCGTAGGATGTTCTTATCTCTATTTTATTTCTAGCTGGTGAGGCTGCTGAGCAAGAACATCCGCTTATGCATGGCTTTGCTCAGGCTTCCCTGTGGTGCACGCAGGGAGCAGGTTGCAGTGGGAACTGCATGTTCCTTTCCCACTGGGTACGTTCCTCCCTACTTACCAAGGGGATCCAGCATGGAGAAACTCTCTTAGCTTTTACCTTATACCACGTCAGTGCCTGCAGCCCCACGGCAAGCTAGGGACATGGGACAAATGTATGGTTTTATTTGGAAATCTCTCACGCAATACCTTTTAGCCCTGAGCTGAGACGGGGAATTTCCCAGGGGGCTCATCAGAGACAACAGATTGATTTATATTTATAATTGCAAAGGTGGAAAGGAGGGTAAACATTGATAGGGAGGTGCCAGGAGCATTAGGGTGATGGTGTGTGTGTGTGTGTGTGTGTGTGTGTGTGTGTGTGATGGGGCTGGGAGGTGAATGCTGGAACTGGATTTTGGCTGAATATTTGAAAGTTTACATGTACTCAGACACTTTGAGTAAGAAAGATGGCTGAATGTCTCAAAGCCAGACTGAAGTTGACCATTGTCTCCCAAAGTTAGGGGTCCTGGAGCACCAGCAAAATCTGTGTGCCTACCATGAATGTGTGACTGGGAGTTCTAGGTCATGTTGGCTAATTTGATTTTACCATGAATTGTTATCATACCTAAAACATTACAGCTGGTGTTTTGCAAAGGAAAATAATATTTTAAAGCACACTGGCTCTTCCTAAGGTAGTGTGTCCATCAAACCTCTTCAACTGTTTCACAGCCTGCTAATTAGATTAAGCCAATTTAATGACTCAGACATATAAAATGCCTTGCCGTACCTCTCCCTCCCCCCACTAATGCATACATAGACAGAGGATTGGGTGGGATAATTTTAAGGCCAGACCCATATAAGCTGGGAGATTCGAATTAAGGTTTAATTAACCTGCTTAGTGCAAGAATCTCTGAACAGCGGGGGATTTTACACACAGTTACGTGTGATCTGTAATAACCAGGCACACCAGGCTCCTCCATTACATGAGGCAGGATGTCCACCTTGCCCTCCGCACTTGATTAAATGCCCAGGGCCTGTCAGTTCCAGAAGAGAGATATTGAAAGACACCATTACTCATCCTCCATGCACTACAAGCACATATAGCAAGGTCCAGGAGTGGGAATGCATTTGGGTAGGCTAGCTGTCATGGTCTAAACAGCCGCGCAGATTCATCGTGCCATTGGCTGATAGAGCCATGAGTTTCTGATTGTATGTATGGACTGCTTCTCCCCTCTTCCTGTGATGTCTTGAGAATGGAGTTGCCTGAAACCTGTGCCTCTGTTGCAGTTGAATGAATTGAATATTCACCAGTTAAGCCAGAGCGTTTGTCTTCAAACTTGAGGGGGAAAAAAAAAAAAAGGAAATCACAGAGACTGAGGGTCTCTGTGACGGGTCAGGGTGCCAAGTTCCTGGCAACATAATGGAACAATAAGAAGCATGCATCATTGGCCATAAAGGGGTTTATTCAAAGGGAAAGAAACAAGACCAAATTGACAGCAAGGGAGCAGCAGGCTATAGGAAGATTGCTCAAGGACCCCAAGTCACTCTGGATCTTTCTTCTATGGATTCTGGAGGAGGAGGAGTCAGCGGCTAAGAGCAGGGTAGGAGTGGTCCAATGTTTTAATTGAGAGATTTGGGTAGTATTAGCCTTGAGTCATTGAGTCTGTCCCTTCCTATAATCACAGCCATGCCTGTGCATAGAATGGCAAATAAGAGATTTTCCTTGACAAGTTTATTCTGAGAATACAATGGTCACGTTGTGCACGTGTGTACCTAAACCTGATTCAGGCTGGCTCTACTCACACACTCTAGCTCAGGGTGTGCTCCAGGACGTATTTTATTACTGTCTAACTGTAGAAGGGGAGATGCTATTGTGGAGGCTGTGTAAACTAGATAAAGGTGGGGTCCACGTCACTAAGGTACCCCTGCAAACTGAATGCCCCACTTGGATTTGGTGGGAATATGGTCCCACTTTGGAGTCTAGAGGGTTGGATGATGTAGAGTCGCTTCTACAATTTACTGGACTGGTCTCTCCTTCTCTTGGTTCTAATCCAAGTATGAATGAATACCAAGACTTTGGGATTGACCAAAGGGCAAGCTACCTTTGTAGCTTTCCCTCCACTGAATGGCCATCCCTGAGATATTAGGATATATATATAAACATGGGGAAGTGCAACAGCCTCCAACAAAGGCTTTGTCTGGTGGGGGGAATGAAAGAGGAAAGAAAGACCCCTCCAATAAATGAATGAGAAGGTCTGTCTCCATCTATGTCAGACAGACTTCATCTATTCTAGCCACCAGCCTCCAAATCAAAGACGGTAGACATGTTTACCTAGTGACTGCACTCTAAGAGAGACAGAGTCTGCCAGTGGGGTTTCCTGGGTAGTGGCCAATATGGGGTTAAATCGGTTACTTTTCTCGGCTTTGGGACAGGATCCCTGACAGAAACAGCTAAGGGAAGGAGGGTTTCTTTTGGCTCAGGGTTTGAGAGTAGACAGTTGACCATGACAAGGAAAGGATGGTAGGGGGATGTGGCTCCTAGCTTCCGCAGTAGGATCTTGTGGCGGCTGTTATGTGGTTCAGACCAAGAGGCGGTGTGTCTGGAACTGAGCTGAGGGCTGGCCCATAACCCTCAAAGCCTGATTTCTCCATCTGTTAATCATGTTCACGATACCACATTGAAATTTTTCTTGATTGCAAGAAATGACACTGTGCTTATGTGAGAAAAAACTGTTGGCATTCTTTCAGAGACTCACCATGAATATGTGGCCATGAAATTATATTGGAATTTGCTTTTACATACTACATTGGTTCATCTTCCTGCTATTATCAAGTACTTGACAAGCAATAACTTAAAAGGGGGGTGTATTTTGACTGATATTGGGAAGGTACTGTTCCCTTGTGGCAAACAGTACAACAACAGGAACATGAGGTGGCTGGTAGACACCATGTCTGTAGTCAGGAAGCAGAAAGAGATGCCATCCTGGGGCTCAGCTGGCTTTGTTTTAAGTCCAGGACCCCAGCCCATGGGATGATGCCACCTACACTCACGGTGAGTCCTCTTTCCTCAGTTAAATCTTGCTGCCTGTGAGTGGGTTATACTTCAATATTTCATGGGCACACTTTGTCTGAGGTTATTGTCTACATTTACCTAATCGGGGCAGGGCAGGTTTTTGTTGCACTGCTTAGAAAGATATTGATCATCCACCGCAGTCCTGGTGAGAATTCCATCTCTCCCAGAGAGTTTAGACAGTGAAAGAGTCAAGCCAGGATGCTTTTGGGCTCAGCAAAGAACCATGCGTCCCAACTGTTTCCAGGTCCTCAATCTTTGTTAAGCTGGAATAGAAGAAAGTATGCCAAAGAGTGCCCTAAATTGGCTGTGATCTGCTGCAGAAATATCCACAGTGGTAGAATCACACTTGAAGGTGACCGATAAAAAATAAAAAAGCTAGTTTGAAAATAGACTCCTGACACCTTTCTTCCTTCCATGTTCCTTAGTCTCAATTCTGAGCCACCAGCAATGTCTGAGAAAAGGAAGAGACCTACCAAAATGGTGAAAGATACAATGGCCCTGGGAAAAATGCTGCTAGATTGTGTGAACTTCTGATGTCTGTGAGATCAACTCAATTAGTCTTGGCCAGGATGTGAACACACAGCAGTAAGACACAATAGCAAAAGCCCGTTCCTTGTACCAAGCATCTTTTCAAACATGTCAACAATGTGAACTGGTTGGCTCCTGATGTAAATTCGCTTCTTTCGCTGGTTCCCTTGATATGTTTGGCACACGTGTCTCTAGAAACTATGGGCAGGGTTCTATGCCTTTCCTACTTCTCCCTCTCAGAAGAACATGTCACGCTTAGCTGCGATGAAATGTCATTTCCAAAGGCTGTGCAAACTAACTCCGAGTGAGTTGAGAGGAAATACATCACACCAGACTGGATTTCCTTGAAATTGGGGTCACCTGCTCTGATTTGGACATCTGGAGGGAGTTATTGTCCCTGTCAGATATAATTGAGAGGAACAAGAAAATTTAGTGTAACACAAAGCAGGGAAGTTGAATGTTTAAATATATGGCGTTTCTTCCGCCAACACTGGGCAAACCCTGCCCACCATCACAGCACAAAAACACGGGTGTGAGGATGGCAGAGAGGCTGCTCTTGGGAAGTGGGTCCAGGAGAGAGAGGATGTGTTCTGAAGGTGTGAGAGTGAGCAGGCTGTCTGTCCCCATGTGCCTCCCTGACTATGAAACTTTCTGCTCTATTGCCAGACTTAAGTGTCCCTCCAGTTCACTGACTCCCGTCATTGTCTCACCCAGCTACCCTGGGAGTAGCCATTCTAAGAATCACTGGCAGCTTGGTGGCTCCAGAACAGGTCCACACTGCAAGTCTCCAGAGGCTTGGAAGATGCTAGAGCATTTCAGTCTGTGAGGTGAACATCCGGAGAGGCATGGGCTGCTGGGACCAGCCGAGGCAGACCACAGTCTGCTCTGCAATGGTCCCCACTCCAGGGACAAGAAAGAATTTAGCCTGTGTGCAGACCACTATAGACCCGTCCTATCCCCTCGCATATACTGATGGTCCCAAGCTGGGTGTCCTATCCCATCATGTGCTGATGGTCCCAAGATGGGTAGCCTATCCCATCACGTTCTAATGGTCCCAAGATGGGCATCCTATACCTACATGTGCTGATGGTCCCAA
>NC_022015.1:28731414-28816241 GCF_000317375.1 Microtus ochrogaster | reverse complement strand
GGTAGCCTATCCCATCATGTTCTAATGGTCCCAAGATGGGCATCCTATACTCTCATGTGCTGATGGTCCCAAGATGGGCACTTCTCAGCTCTCCCTTTTCATGTCAGTCCAGCAGTCCTGTGTAGTTTCTGATTGCAAATGGCTTCCCAGAATGCCTCTCTTTTAAAGCTGGTTTTCTGTTCTATACTGGGTTTTGTGGTGTTTGCCAATCTGTACACACCTGGAATGCAGATGTCACCTTCTCTGGAAATGGGGTCTTTGCAGATGACACTAAGTTAAAATGAGACTACCCTGGAATAACAAATAGGTGGGCCCCAATTCAATGTGTTTGATGTCCTTACAAATAAAGGGAGATTTGGCCATACAGATACATACAAGGGCAAGGCTATTCAAGGATGGAGGCAGATACAAAGGATGCTAAGTAATCTGGGGTGCTGGGAGGAGGACTGGAAGGACCCTCCTCTACCCTCTAGGGACAATGTGGACACTGATGTTGTTTCAGACTATGAACTCCAGGCCTTTGACCTGATAAATTTTGGGTTTTTTCACCCTGTTTGTGGTCTTTTCTTTCAGCAGCTCTGAGAAAGTAACTTGGTCTTACAGAACGGCAGGTTGAGGAAGAAAAGCACAGTAAAGACCAAGTGAATGCGAGCCTAGTGCTACAGTGTAGGAGCCCAGCTGCCTGTGCTCCTCCAACTGGGATCACACTGAGGGAGGGACACCAGGCCTTTCTGTATTCTGCGAGGCAAGCACGCCTGCTCCACTTGAACAGTCGCCAAGCACAGGGAGGCCACCAACCGCTTTTCTCGATCCTCTGCAATTTTTATAGGCAATGGAATTTCTCCTGAGGTAATGATCTCATTGGCTGCCAGTCTTAAGTCAGAGTATTTCCGTGTGTGGGGTGTATGCATGTGTGTGTGTGTAGGTGTGTGAATATGCATTTGTGTTTGGGTATGTGTGTTCTTGGATATATTCAGAGAAGCCTTATACCATGATGGATGTTTGAAGAAGTAGATAGTGTAAGAAAATTTAAAAGATGTGACTAACAGTGTTCACTATGTCATTCAAGGTTGTCTACACCTGGGCACAATCCTGTGTAGCGTGTTCTGGAGATCGCATGTAGACTCATGTAGTTCTTCCACCTCGGTCCCACCCACCATGAAGTACTTCTTACGCGAGATCCCTGAGAACCACGAGTGCTCAGAATGAGATGGAAAGAAGAAAAGGAGACAGTAAGACTAGACACTTGTATGGAGGCCCAGGACCACCCCAGTCTTCTGGCCAGGATAATACCATGGCACAACCTCTTTGGTGAATCAGATATTTGGAGGTTTGGGGAAAGATTGGCCTATGCAAGCTAGCTCAAATGTAGAAGGTATGCTGAAAGGCCATAAGGGAATTTCATGGATACTAAGAAGAGGAACACATTCCCAGGGCTGACATCCAGCAGGGAATCGGGATTTCTGGGAAATCCAGACTCTGCGGCTGGGTAAGGCTTCTTATTTTGATGTACACCAACTATGCACTGTGCAGCCAGCAACAGAAGTGCCAAGGCTACAGAGCAGGAAGTTCTGTCCAGGTAGGCAGTACTTACTGGTGGTTTCAGGCCAGCCCCGTTGTCTTATATCGCCTGTGACTTAGGGGGCCACTGACTGGTACAGAACCGTCACTGCTCTGGGTTGCACGTCTGTTCTAAACCGAGCAGCATGGTAGATCCTATAGTGTTATCATGACTGCTGAGGGAAACAAGGGCACATGAGGAGGCAGACAGGCAGATATATGCTTAGTGAAGATAACGTGTTGGCAGTTCCTACCTCGGGCCCCTGCTCACACAGTGACAAGCCTGCAATCTGCATGTGTGCACAGAAATGGGCATCCCACGCACAGCAATATGTATGTACATGTGTAACTTCTGTTCACACACACCTAGCTACACTTCCAAACACTCAGGTTAGCACTGTACATGGAGTCACTCCTGCATGGTCCTATAAACTGTAGTTGTAAACAGATAAACACACATGTTCAGTTGTCTAGCTCTGCATGAATCCACCCACACCACAGACCACATGTACACACACAGCAAGCAGCTCACAATCACGTGCCTACATTTCTATAGCAAACAGGAGCGCACAAAGATACCCAAACTATCACGGAGGACACACTCAACGGAGGATGTGTACACAGGCCGGTTGACACGGCAGGAGGTTTCATTAGTTCATGTATCTTCCACCGCTCCCTACAGGTAGCTCTGCCTGGAAGACAGTTGACCGAGAAGGCAGCGTCTGGGCCTTGTGGGCACAGGGAGCCCCAAGTCCACTATTGATTTTTCCCTTTCACTCAGCACCAAGATGGGCTCATCAGAGGATATGCTGGGGCAGGGCTGGAGCACTCTGTCGGCGGTCCTGCATGCGGGAAGCCGGGAGCCAGCGGTTGCAGAAGACAAGGGTTTGCTGAGTGGGTCAGACCCCCCTCTTGTCAGAATCCTGCCCTGCCAGGATGAGGGGGTGAGGGCAAGGCAGACAGCCAGAGTGAAGAGCCACTAAAAGTGGAGAGGAAGCCAGAGCTAGTGTCAGACTCTTACAGCGCACAGTCTGTTGGAGGCAGTATCCTACGGTGGCCTTCTCTGGACTCCTGCTGCCTGGACCACATCCCCATCAACTTTCCTACCCCACGTCCTTCCTCAGGCTGCCTACCCTCCGCTACTCCTCCCCTCAGCTCCAAAGCAGGTTGAGCCTAGGGTTGCATGAAAATGAGCGGGGAAAGCACGGCAGACGGCAGGCAGCAGAAGGAGGGCAAAGGCAGCCGCGATGGCCCTGGAGCTGCAGACCCCTTTGGAGCTTCGTCTTTGCCCCCCTGCACTCCATTCGAGATCTGAAGTGTTGTTTCCACTTCCAAATGGAATTTTTAAAAGTGAAACTCAATGCTCTCCAACAGAAAGCACAAATGCTCAGTTGCGAGATAAATGGGGCATTAAAGAACACATTACATAACATGATTGGCTAATTGTGCAGGCGTTGAATATCTAGAAATGCCAGCGGACCTTCGGCTATGCAATGAGGCATGGCTGCTTCAGTCGGAAACCAACTCACAAGGCGACTCAGAAAATCCGGGAAAACAAATGCCTGCTACTCATCAACCCTGTTTGCAAGAGAGGAAATGAATCCCCGCACTCCCATTGCGGGCGGTTCCCGGGGGCATCTGCCTTCCATCGCTGCTTACCTTCGAATCTACCTTCCCATCAGCAGCAGGGCTGGTAATACTGCTTCACCCTTAAAGGGAAATCCCTCGAGGCCTCATTCATAGTCCTTGTCACATGTGGAAAGCAAAGGGCCCACGGAGGTGAGGCCCAGGATTGGTGCAAGGGCCGGTTAGACCAGGATATGGCTACCCACAGTCCTCTCTTCACAGGCCCCAGCCTCCTGCATCCACTGAGGTCACATCCCTTCTTTCTGTATGCTCAGTTCTGAACACCATGCATCTTGTAAACATTTGCAAAGTGCCGACGGTGGCAGCGAGTCCTACAGCCCACCAGCTCTGAGCTGTACCCAGCCAGTGGTATCAGGTGTCAATCTCAGGAGCTCAGGTGGCCCACAAGGGGACAGAAGCATGGGTGGAACTTTCCAGGCCCTCCTAGCTTGAAGGCGGCTTCACTTTCCCAGACTACAGTGTAATATGACGCTCGCTGTGCCCCACAAGCAATGGGACCGGGGTAGCCATGGGCACCCAGAGTCAGTCCAGCTGCTATAGCGGTAATGGTAGTTGCCACCAGGAGGCTGGTGTGAGAGTTGGCCATGCACCTCCTATGCCCTGGAGCAAGAGTGAAAGGGGGTGCAGGCTTTCTCACCCTACCTCGCATGCACTGGTGGCTCAATCCGGGAAGGATAGGGAGGAAGCAGGAGAGTAACCTAGGTAACTGCCCAGCTTCTCAAAGGTCTTCCTAGAGGTCAGTTGCAGTTGAAAGACCTCTCTGGGCTCCCTCCATATATTATCTGTCCATCCAGCATCCAAATAAGATTTCAGTGCCCCGGAAAGTGCACAGCTGCATCCCTGCTCAGTGTCTTTCTCTGGGGAAAGTGTCACGTTATAGTGGCAGGGCTTTGAGTGATCCAGCTGCACAAGGCCAGCCTCTGCTGAACTTGTAAGAGTGCCCACTGTATTCAGAATACCCACTCTGAGGTCACTCCTATTCTAATACACAGCTGGCATCTGGAGATCTTCCCCCTGCCCCAGGAGAGTCTGCTGCTGATGGACCTAGAGGTCAGTGCCCCACTTTTGAGGGCTCTTCCCATCCCCTGCCTGCTGGGCCAACCCCGGGTACTCTGGTCCACGAAAGGGTGGGTCCACCTTCCCAGCTCACAGCAGGTGTACACGTGCCAGGACACACGTGCCAGCTGGGGGTTTGAAGACTTCCTGGGAAGAAGCAAATGGCTGGGTTTCATCAGCAAGTTAAGATCCTCATTTGAAAGAATGACTCCCACCTCACACCTTACTGTAATTTTCCAATTAATTGTGATTTAAATATGTTAATGTGGCTAACTAGGTTGAGCATCAGCCTAAAGACTTTCTGAATAATGAAGCAAGAACTCCCAGTACTACACAAAAGAGGAAATGCCATTGAGCATCCTGAGAATGGAGACAGGCTTATAGGCCCAAGATGGGCTGGCCTGGCTCTTGGCACAAGGGTGACCAGCTGTCCACCAAGGCCTAGGGAACAGACTTTAGAGGCACAGAGGACCCTCTCTTCTGTTCCCTCTGCTAGGTTTTTGCTGCAGTAATCTCCAGCAGGGTCTTTTATGGGGCACTGAAGGAACCTTGGTCTTAAATACCCACTTTGTAGTTTGCTGTGGCTGTGGCTAATTGTCCTGTTGCAATTCTTCATCATTTTGCCTTTTGTGCCCTGACTCTCGACCCAAAGTACTCATCTGGGTTCTAGGGGCCAGTGGGTCTGACTCCTATTCTTCCCTTCTCAATGAAACCGGTACAATAGGCTCCCAGACAGAGAGAGAACACACTTCCCTCTCCAAAAAAGAGGAGCCAAGGGGCCAAGCATGGCATCAGCTCCTGGATGGGAGAAAATATCCTACATCAATACCCTATCCAGGCTATCTAACGCAGCAGCCTCTGACCCATCAGGCCGTGTCTGAACCCGCGAAGCCTTCCAGGGCCTCTCTCCATATGACCACACCAGTTCTCCACACACAGTGGAGCTCAGCCTTTTGGCAGGGTAGTGATGGAGATGGTGACCATGAAAGCTGTTTTTCAGATTAAACAGGATCAAGTATATAAAAAAAAAAGCAGACGCAAGCAATAAGCCTTGAGCCTCTGTAGCGCATAGACAACAAGATGTGTATAGGAGGTAATTAGGGGATGCCTACTAACACCTCTTCTCATCTCCTATAGGAAGTTTACAACTGGCCAGCAGGTGCGCACAATGTCTGGCCAGGCAACGGGTCAGTTATGCTCTGGATGTGGGTCCTGAATCAGATGTCCACAGACTGGGTCACTATTTCTATGCTTGTCAGCTTGGCTGCTGGAGAAGTCAACACAGGTAGGCCTCAAATGACTCAAGCTGACGTCCTTACCCCCTGTGGACAGGAAGTTTTAGAAGGAAGTTTTGTGTGATGGATTCTCCTAGGGGTCTTCCCTTTGGCTTTCCAACTGGCTTCTGCATTTAGAGTCTCCACAAGAGTCTCTGCCGATTGTTTCTCTACATGCACAGGAGTCCAGTGTGCCCTCCTCTTTGTGTTCCTGTCTGCTTTCTAGCTAAGAACTCATGGGATGAAGACTCGCCGTATTGACCTCCTCCTTAATTAGACCTTCAAAGGTCTCCCCCGAAAATATAATAATGTCTTAGGTGCAGAAGGCTCAAGGTTTGGTCTATAACTCTGGGCTCGGTTAAGCACAGCACAGACGCGGAACCAGTCAGCCAGTCCAGGCTTGCTTTCTTATTCGTTTGTTACCTTATTCAACATGTGTGGGTGAGGTGCATATAACTCTCTAGATGGTCTAAGAAAGGGAGATTCAACAGTGGACAAGACTTTCTGCCTGGAGCCTGTGTTTCAGAGGGAGATTAGACCATAAGTCAGTAAGTCAGGTGGCAGAGGTAACACAGAAAAAACTCAGTCACTCCAGGAGACAGGTGGGCCAGTATTAACTCCAAGAAGCACTTCACAGTTGGACGTCCAGATGGCGCTGGACCGGTCTTACCTCTTATAGCCACGACTCTGGCTTGCGCTGACAGCTCTGTAAGGATGTTTTCAAGTCACTGGGCATCGGTGGTTCATTTGTCTGAATTTTATCTCCCAGCTATAAACTGGAGAGTTACTTTAGACTTTGCCAGTCACTGTCGATTTAGGGAGGCAACTATGATAAATGTGCAGATTAACAGGGGAAATTTACTTACTCAGTCATTACATTGAGTGTGCAGCGGTCTCTTAGTGCCCTAATTAAGTAAGGGAAGTAGCAAGAGTTCCTGTGTCAATACAGCAGGAAGCTCTGAGCTGCAGTAGACAGCAGGCAAGGAGGGGCTACGTGGCTAAGAGGCAACAAAAGCCACAAAGAAAAGCTCCACAGAAAGCCCTCCATGCTATCTGGCAGTAGGTTGGCTCCCATTGCTCTGTAACTTCCCCAGAATAGCTCCCATTTCTCTGTAACTCCCCGCCCCCCCCCCACCTAATCAAGGGACAGGAGAGCCCCAGGCAGTGCCACAGCCACCTAGAAGTCTCACTCCTAGGAAGTCCAGGCCTGGCTTTGAAACTGGCTCGAGTTATGGATTCACTTCATTCAACAAAAGCCTCTGATAGGCAGAACATGGGCAGGTGGGCGCTGGTGTCAAATAGGTCACACAAGGTCCTCAGGACATACACTAGACTGATAAGGCTCTGGTACCCATTTCCGGACAGGTCAGCCACGCCCATGGACACCCTCACATGGATTTACTGTCTCTGGGTTCAGAATTCACCCAACTGCAGCCAAGTAGTGTGGGTAGTCCCCAGAGTCCATCCTCCAGAGAAGGCAAAGCAGGGTGAAGGAGCCCCAGGACCGCTGTGTTTGGAGAGTCATCTCTCTCATCGTTAAGCATCCTATTCCCACAGACAGCGTCTCCTGTGGCCCCTGGTGGGGAGTGGCAGGAACCATGGTGTGTGCTTGTCCCACAGTGCACCGTGTGGTCTTGATGTTTGCTCAAGGGACGGATGCAGAGGGACTTTAGAAGAGGTCCATAGCTACAAGCTTGAGACTTTGCATGTTGTACCTAGAGCATGCCCTAGGGCCTGCCAAGCAGGTTTGTTGTTGCTGTTTTTGTTTGTTTGTTTTCTTACTTGTTTAAAGCAGCTTCAGCTCCCAGACACTTCACCAAAAAACTGCTCACTTCCGAGAAGACCTTGAAAGACTGAGCCCAGGACTAGGACTGTTCTAGATCTTGCAGCTGCTCTCAACTGTCTAGATTGTTCTGGGACTTGTGGAGACCAATGGACATGACCACACGGAATGGTTCATCCAATTTCCATCTTCTCTTACTGCTTTGAAATATTCTGCCCACGCTTCTCCCCTCTGTCTATCCTCAGAAGCTACCGTATCCACTGCCTTCAGCCTGCACTTGCCCGCTCCCTCCAGGGACTGTCAAGAAGGCCTCTCAGAAGGGATTTTTTGGCCTCACCTACCCAGGCCTCTTATTTCCCTCTCTGAGCTACTTACAATGCTAGAACCACTTGCTAGCTGTCCTCATCAGTGAGCTTCTTTAGTATCAGGCTCCCTCTGTCTTGGCCACATTTCCAAAGAGTGCTGATATATTACCCTAGAAGTATTCAGCCACTATTCCTTCAAGGAATGAATACATGTTCCAATTAAAGGCATTAATTCCGTGTGGAAATGCCAGCAAACCACTGGGTAGTCTCTTGAAGGCCTCTCCTTCTGTGTTGTTCAAGAGGGATTTTGAGGAGCACCAGGGCTCTCAGGGACACACAGGCACACACACCAAGCTTTACAAAAGTAAAGAGGCCTCACCTTAACAAAAGATAGCTGAATCTGGCAACTTCTTCCTCCACAGAACAAAAGCTGAATGGCAGGAGGCCCCACCACTGGCTCATCCATAAACATGTTGGGATCTTTCTGACTTAGGTCAACAGTGACAGTCATTGGAAGTGGCACATTTAAACGCAAAAAGCACAAGGCATTAGCAGATTTGGCCGCTCAGGGCCCTGTACCCTTTACACAGAAAGCCCTTAAATGAACACAATATACCTAAATTGTGTAAATGCTAGGGCTTGGAAAGCAACTTGCTCCAGTGCCCTTGATGGAGTCTGTCTCTGGCGTCCTGCCTCTGCATCCACAGAGGACTCCGTGGGGCAGATGGGAGACGGGCATCCTGGCACTTGCTTGGCCTCAGACCCAAGCAAGCCAGGAGGGATTGGTGAAGTGAGCCCATGTCACACTTACGTGAATTACACCTGCTAAAAGCCATGCTTGCTCACTTGTTGGCCTTGTATCTGATAGACAGGGGTGGCTGTCTGGTTCCGCTGTGCATCTCAGCTCCTTTTCCCCAAGTAGGTATTTTGTCCCCTCTCAGGTCCCTCTGGTTGCTCTGCCTAATGCCCGACATCACACTGTCATGTGTTCTCCCCAAGATGAGCTTTATGCACATCTCACTGTGACCCACAAAACTAAGATTGGAGTGGGGGATTCTAAGCTGGTCCCATCCCCAGGTACTACTTGGGGATCTTAAGACACAGCATTGCTTCCTGGTTAGCCAGGCCTCTTAGGCCAGTGTCTCTTCCAGACTTAGCACCTACCTGAAGGCCAGTGGCCTGTGGGAAGAAGGGCCCATTGAACATGGTTTGGCTCTGCAAGAAAGGTGATGGCTGCTCTCAGGACAAAGAGTGTCTGGTTTTCAAACCAGAGCGCCTAGTTTGCAGCCACGATCCCCAAATCAAGAATAATGTTCCTGCCCCAGAAGCCTGGACCATTCCACCTGGTAAAAATACCAATGAAAGGAAAGGGAAGAGACTTTGAAAGGAGCAGGTTAAACCACCTAAACACAGAACGGTATTCACAGGCTTGTCTGTAGCTTCGGGGGTGTGTTCAACGGATGTGACTGTTTCTAAATAGCATCCCGGGAGCCAGAGGTACAAATAAGACACCAGGGCCACTAAGTGGAAAGATGCTTTATTATGATAGGATAAAAGAAGCAGATGCCCCCACTCCATGGTCAGTCTGTCTGGTTGCACGACACCCTCCTAGCCAAGTCCCTATGGACCTGGAACCTGTAAATGTAACTCAATCTGGTAACGGGATTTTTAAAAACATAATCAAGTTAAGATGAAGTCGTACTGGATCAAGGTACTGTGCTCAATAAGGCCACAGGGACCTGACACACAGAAACACAGAGAATGAAGGCTGAGGATCGAAGCGATACAGCTACAAGCCAAGGAACACCAAGAAAGCCGAGCCAAAGGCAAGGACTCTCTCTCGGACCTTCTGGAAGAACCACACTTCCCAATGACTCATTCTGATTGTTAGCCTTCAGAACTGCAAGAGAAGCAAGCACTGTTGTGAGCAGAATAGTTTTGGGTGCATCATTATACCAGCTCTAGGAAGGTAACAGAGGGTTCTTGGCACCGTGCTGCTTCCTGGGTCCAGGAACAAGTGCCTTGTCTGAGAATAAATTACAGATGTTCCACACAGGTGTGTACACCCGTGGACCAGAGAGAATAGCACCAGGGCCTCTAGAGACTAGGAAAGCCAGGACACAGCCACTTGCTCCATGTAAAAACATTCCTATCTTGTTCCTTCTCCGATGCTGGGAAAGGACAAGGTCACAGAGACAGGGCACCCATTGTCTTTGGAGCAGCGCCATCTCATACTCGAAGTCAAGCCACTGGCTCGAGACCGGCTTTCCAGATGGATCTGCAGAGGCTCGGGTCCTCCCAGCTGTCTGCGGCTGGCAAGCCGGTGTCAGCGCAGATAATGGCCAAGAACTGAAGCCAGCTTTCTGGGGCTGAGCATCATTCACAGCTGCCCTGCAGAGGCCAACGTGGGCTGCCCTGGACCCATGGCCCTCATTAGCATAATGGTCTTTGTCCAGAAGGAAAGAGGCAAGGAGAGAAGTTGAGCAGCTGCCTCTTTGCTGCTGGTCCTGCATCCTGGGCCGGGAGGGAGGCACCATCTGCTGTGGGGTTGGACCACTGTTCCAAAGGGCCAAGTGATCCAGGAATCTGGGTGATGCTCCAACTATAGAAGTGAATGCCTTCATGATGCACAGGTTTCTGAGTCACTGTGCCTGTAGATTGACAGGCTCTGAGGTTGTTCTATGTATAAGGTCTGCTGGAAGATCCAGGAAGTGCCCATCCAGTTCTTAGAAAGTTCTTCTGAACAGTGATCACGAGGCCACGGCTAAAACTTTCATGAATTATGTGTTTGCCTTCAGGACAACTGTTTGAGAATGTTCCCGTGCCTACAATGGCTGTCCTCTGCTGAGGTAGGAGTTCCAGGCTAAGCCTTGGCAAAGGGGTCTGAGAAACTGGAATTGGACCTGGTCAGAAGCAGAGGGGCCCCCGTCGGCATTGGTGGGTGGGTCTTATTGAAGGCTTCTCAGTGGAAAGATAGCCTGGGTTCTGCAAAGGCCCTGCTTTTGCTGGTTGGCGGGGCATCTGTGACAGTGTGGCTTCACAAGCACTCGATGCTTTTAAAAGCAGACCTTTCTAGAATTGGCAGAGCAGAGCATCTGCAGCCAGGGTGTGAACACAGAGAATCAAAGTTCCAACCTCCTTAGTGGGAAACAGGAAGACCTCTACTGTCCCGAGCCTGGGTATCCCCATCTGACACAGGTAAGAGAGACACTGAAGAGCTTCCTGACAGAGAAGACACTTTGTAAAGGCGCCAGGGTACTGGCAATGTGTTGCCCACTTGAGCCCTACTCTGGGGATACCCTTGATCTGGGCAAATGGAAACCCCAGAGCTTAGCTTCTTTCACAGGCCTGCCAGACATAAATCTATGTTTCTTTGTCTATGTCCTGCTGTGATGGCTGATACATGAAGTTCCCCCCTGAAAATTCCTTTGTCCCTTGTTTATCCCCAAAGCAAAGGCTTAATGAAAGCATTATGGAGAGATGAGGGCAGCCTTCAATAAGTGGCTGTCTCCAACTCTCCTAAATGCCAGGACATCTTAGCCCACTGGAATGCCCTCAGAGCCAAGCACACATCACGACTTGGCTTTATCCTGTCCTGATCCATGGGCTCATTCTTGGAGCTTTGTGTGGACTAAATGCTTGCATCTCGTTGAAACTGCCATGCAGAATTCTCTGAGTGCTGGTGCAACAGTGTTTGGATATGGGGCCCTTGGAGAAAGTGAAGGTTAACTGGGCCATATGTGTGGGGTCCTGAGAGAAGAGAGTTGGTATTCTTATAAGAAACAACATCAGAGAGCTGACTCATACCCTCTGTCTAAAGATGGCCAGTGAGTAAACCATTAGAGTGCAGTCACCCAAGACCCCCAGAGTGAGTCTGCTTTGCTGTCATCTTCATATTGAACTTTTCAGCTTCCAGACCCATGGAAAAAGTCTTTTGTTTAAGCCACCCAATGTGACCTTATGTCATAGTGATACAAGAAAGCCAAGCCAGGACCCTCTCTTGATGCGGGCTGCCAACAGGACCTCAGTGCACATTTGCTAAAATGGCTGTCTGATTGTCAGACCAGTAAAAAAAATATCTGCCCCACTTCTTAATTCTTGGACAGTCGTAGGTGCTTATCCAGGCATCTGAAGCTCACCTACAACACACACACACACACACACACACACACACACACACACACACAGAGAGAGAGAGAGAGAGAGAGAGAGACTTCTGGTCCCCAGACTGCCCATAAGAGTGTCCAGTCTATGTGGTGACCACAGCAGAGCATTGGCCTCCTTGCCGCAGGCCCCTGAACCACAAATATTTCTGTTGTCTTTGATTTGCAGCCACAGAAGCAGCCTTGAGGAGGTGAGGCCCACACTCCTCAGGAGGGCAGAGCACATTAAAGCGTGCAGCAGGTGCACCGTGCCCTGGCACGGCTGATGTGCCAGCTGCAGCTCCAACAACTGTCATCTGACATCCTGACATGGACGAGCACCGGGAGCCAGGAGGCTTGGGCGGTTCGCTGCTCTCTCCCACCAGGCCTGGACCCCCCGGCCCAGCCTCCAGCCAAACAGGTGTATGGCAGCCTGTTGCAGGTCCTCAGAGGAGGCTGCAGGCTCTGCAGAGGCCTCCAAAGGGAGGACAGATGAAAAAAACAAAGGAGGTCGGGCCTTGGTTGACAAGCTTATTGATAGCAGTTTAGGAGAAGCCAGCCTTCGGGTGACAACAAATCGTTCCTAATGGCTTCGCCACCTGCAGGCCCCTGTCTCAGAGAAGAAGCTGTCAGGCTAGTCCAAGGGAGGCCGTATTGCTCTCTTCAGAGGGAATTTTCTCACTCCGCCTGTCCCCCAGGCTTACTGTCGCAAGGCTTTAAGCTGTGGGTGCAGACAACAAGACAGCCAGCACGAGAAACAGTCATGGCATCAGTAGCTGTCAGGGCCCAAGCTCCAAATGTAAAGTTTCCTCAGTTAGTTCAGTTGGCTGGATCTAGATAAAGCCCGCACCCAGAAGACAAGCATCACCTCCCACAACTGCATTGCGTAGATGCAAGGTCTCTCGTTCGAGAAGGTCGATGTGGCCAATGTCGCGTCAGGGGAGGGTGGCAGGGTCCATCTCTAATCTCTACCTCTTGTTACTCGGGAATCCAGCCCCTCCAGGGAGGTCTTGAGGAGTGTCCCTCCCATCTCACCAACTTCCGGAGTTCGATGGCGATCTGTGCAGGAGGAGGAGAACCCTACACTTTATCGCCATGGGATGACAACACGTGTCTGTCCTCTTTAGGAAAAATGATAGGTCAAAGCCAGATGGAACTGAAGTTGGAGACTGGAGCCACTAACCATCGCCAGCACCTGCCGTCTTCATCTTACTTACAGGACAATCTGACCAGTCCATCTTGGGGGCTCTACCTAGATTTCCCTCTTTGCTCCATGAAAGGAACTTTCAAAGCTAAGTCATGTCCACATCCAAGATGCTCAGACAGCCGGGCTGGGAAGTTCAGGCCAGCTGCCATCATTAAATGGCAAACAATTGGCCATGATTGTGGTCTCCATGTGTCTGGGGGCTTGTGAAGGGCGACTTAGAGCTCAGCTTGTCACTTAGCAATGCTGGCCAAAGGCGAACTTCATTATTCACCAGGTAGCCAGGACGTCACTAACACGGGACAGAGTGGTGTCAGTGGGAGGGGACTAAAGGGTCAGTGACTTTCTTCATTTGCATGGGCATGGAGATTTAGCAGGTGTTATACCTGATTGGCCTGGTTATAAAGCAACCATTCTACTGAGTGCCAACAATCTAACTGTCAAGTGAATTAAACCAAGAATGAAGCCCTCCTTTCTTTTGATCTAACCATGATGTGTTTAGTTAGGCATGTACCTACTGGTCAGGCATCATATCTATTTAACAAATAGTTTTATCCCCTCATCGACTTTGGCTTGTATTAATCAAACTCTCTAAGTCTGGAGCTCACTAGCCAAAGACCCACCCCTCAACACACAAGCCTTTGGTGAGACATTTCCTGTCCAAACCATGACAAGCATGGGTGAACCGCTACTGCTTTAATCACACCAGAGTGACCACCTGTGTTCTATGGTTGCTGCATCAAATAGCTATAGTTGTGGTAGCTTAAAACCTTGCTTCTTAAACTGTGTCTCGCAATGCCATCGGTGGTCATGTGACTGAATGTGGGCGGGGGAAGGCATGAAAAAATTGGCATTACTAAATGGCTTCTACATTTGCACTACCCGTAAGCTCACCTACGATAAAATAAGTCAGTCCAAGGCAATTCTATAGACACTCGCTTTGCTCCATGTTGTTGGGCAGGGTCCCGATGCAGCTTTGGTTCTGAATGGGCAACATACCCGAATGCTATCATGAAATGCCAACAAATACTACTGGAAACACCCTGGCTCAGATTAGGAATTACTGTGTGTTTATTAATTGCAGTGTTTTTGCCACCCAGATGAAGTGTTCTGCTCTTATAGAAACATGGTCTAGTGGCAGAAAACAAAGAACCCCCCCCATCATTCCTCAGCATGCAATCATCAACCAAATCAGTGTCTCTTTGGATAATGCTGGGTTAGTGTTTACATTTTCACATTGTTGTCTGAGTTACCAACTTGAGTTTCATAGAAACCCATTCAACGAACTTGCAATGGCTTCTGAAATAACCTTAAATGTACTTCTACCATTTTTGTAGTATGTATTTATGAGAAGCGGTAATCATAGAATCAAAATATTAATAAACTGAGAGCATCAAAGATGCTTTCTCTCCTGTCACATTAAATATTCAGGAAAAATTTAACTTCTCCTGTCAAAATAAACAAGGACATCTACCATAAATTAGTGTGCAAATTTGCTTACATCTTCAATAAATGGTAACATTCTATGTATAACCACAATTTTCTAGGTAAATTTCTTTATTATAGGAGCCGGCTTCTCCAAAGCCAACGAGGTTTCCTGGGTTGGGGGTCGTTAAGGCTGAGGAAATGTCAGATAAAAGGGGCTGAAACAGAAAATACAGGACAGAATCGGGAGGTCTGTCTGGTCATGCCGAAACAGCCAAACAGCCCAGAGTTTCAGAACTTGTTTGTTTTCAAAAGCAGAACAAAACACAGCACAGACTGGTCAGTCAGTATCCAATCACAAGACCATTCCTGTCCTTGAGTGAGCGGCCTCCTCTCCAACATACGCTTGCTACTCAGAAGCTGCTTCACTTTCCATCTTGGTGTTCCTGCGGTTTGTCGTCAGCAATATTTTTTCTACTAGATAGAGTATTCTTTTTCATGGGAAAAATCGGAAGTCTCTCACAGTCATCAAAGTTAATGGAAAAAGCAAAGCAGACAAACTTGAACTCAAATGACTTGAAAGTCAGGATAGACTCCAGACGGATACTGAGTCACAATGGGCTCTCGTGTTTTATGCTTGATTGTTGGTAAATGCTTGATTTCCGTACCAATTTCATGTTCTTTTTTTTTTTTTTTTTTTTTTTTTTGGTTTTTCGAGACAGGGTTTCTCTGTGGTTTTCGGAGCCTGTCCGGGAACTAGCTCTTGTAGACCAGGCTGGTCTTGAACTCACAGAGATCCGCCTGCCTCTGCCTCCAAAGTGCTGGGATTAAAGGCGTGCGCCACCACCGCCCGGCCAATTTCATGTTCTTACATACCAGGAGTTGTATAAAAATTTCTGGTGTAAAAAGGAATTGTGGATGAAAAAGTTAAGAAACTTTGGCCTGCCTGGAAAGGTGGTGCACACTTTTAATCTCAGTATTAATCTCTGTGAGTTCAAGGCTAGCCTGGTCTATATAGTGAGTATACCTAGATTATACTCAAAGAGACCCTGTCTCAAACAAATATAAATAAATTAAAATGAAATAAAAAGGAAAGGAAGAAAAGAAGGAAGGAAGGACAAAAGAAAGAAGGAACACTTATTCAAAGAAGCCACGTTGGTTTAAAAGCACTGTAATTCCTTTGTTATACCTTCAGTCTGCCACAAGTCTCACTTGCCAAAACTGGAGTGTTAGCAAAGCCACACTCCCATCAAAGGAGGGACTCAACCCCAGCTCTCTCCAGCTCCTAGTGGCTGTCTCCAGCCCTTGGCTTGTAGCTGCGCTGCTCCCATCCCTGTCTCCACTGTCATGTTCTCATTCCCTCTTCTCTTGTGTTCAGGATTTGTCTCAATCAGTCATGCTCAGGATTGCATCTGGGGCTCACCGGGTGCTCCAGGTTCATGCCCACACATACTCGCATCTGCGCTTTGCTCTTGGCTAACACCCGCAGGCCCTTGAGATTAGGATGTATACCTTTGGAGATGTGATGTAGACAGCTACCCCTGCTAAGGCAGGACCAGTCCACTGTGGTCCCCACACGATAGAGGAATGCATTTTCTTCAGAGATGGTGTGTCAAGGACGTGCTGTGTCCCCTTCCAATCCTTAAAATTCAATGAAGCCATCAGGAGAAACATGGGAGCTCCGGTAGGCTGATACCCAGACAAAGAGTGCTGCTGAGAACTGAGGCCGTGGATATCTTTGCCTTCCTGTCTGTTATTTCCTGTCTTTTCCAAATGTTCACTTAGGGAGTGAATTACTATTTGTCTCAAACACGTTTCTATTGCTGTGCAATTGCCATGACCAAAGCAACATGTAAAAGAAAGGGTGTATTGGGCTTTACAGCTTCAGAGGGCAAGTCCATTGCCATCATGTCAGGGAGCATAGCAACAGGAAGGCGGACACAAATGCAAAAGCAGAGGCCGAGGGCTCACATCTGTCCTACAAGCACCAGGCAGAGAGAGCTAACTGGAAATGGCACAAGTTTGTTTAGATAAAGAGAATGAAACCTAGAAACGAAACATTTTTAAAGTCTTGGATTATTTTATTTCTATTCTCTTTATCTAAAGAAATCACAATGCCCACTCTAGTGACACACCTCCTTCAACAAAGCCACACCTCCTTATCCTTATCAAATAGTTCCACTAACTAAGGACCAAGGATTCAAGTCTATGAGCCTCCGGGGGGCCATTCTCACCCACACCAACACAGGCTCTTCATACCCTGAACTCATGGTCTGTCCTGGCTCAGAGCTAGAGTCCTGCACCTCCTGTGGTGACTGGGAGAGAGTGATGCATTTGCAATGCTGTAAGGCGCAGCACAAGTCACTCTCTGGTCTCAGGCACCCCTGCTGCACACCAACCTGTGTGTGCAGCCCTTTGGGCAACCCTGGCATTTGGGTGCTGTTGCCTGCTGCTTCATCCTCTATCTTTCCTCAAGGTCACAAACCTCCTTGAAAGGAGGAGGAGTTTGTGCCACTAGCAGCAGGACACAACTCAGCTCCTTCCCTACTCTTTCTGAAGTTCATCTAGACAAGAAGGATGTTGTAGTCCCCTTTGCGGCTAGGGAAATTGAGGCTTTTCAGGTTAAACAGCTTGCCCAAGGCTGCTCGGCTGATGCTTAGTCCAACTAGGATTTGAATCTTGAGCTTTAAAATTTTCAAGCCTGGAATTTTCCCAATAAACCATGGCAAGATTTTTTTTAAAAAAATGTCTAAAATGATTGACCATCGAGGTTTATAAGGTCTTGGTTTATTTTGTTTTCATTCTATTTATTTTAAAAACTGAAAATATAGAGGACAGAGGGTGGCTCTGTTCTACACTGTACTGACCGAGAACCAGGCTAGCAAGAATTGAGCTTTCCAGTCACTAAGTCCATCCAATTCTTGCCTCCACCCCAGTCCATCACCCTCAGATCCGGCTGCCATCCTTGGACAGTCCTTTGGATTCCACATTTACTCTCTAGCTTTTAAATCTAATTCAATGTCAGCTCTTCAAAACAAGGGCCCTACAGACATTTTCTAGGCTCCACGCATCTCCAGTGGGAACCAGGGCAGCACCAGCACCCCCTAGCTACAGAGGCAGGTGTGGCATGTAGGCATCCTTCTTGAGTTCCCTCAGGCCCCCTCTGGCTGGTGGCGGCCCAGAGCCTGCCATTTGGCACTCTTACCAGTGCTCCAGAGAGCAGTAGTAGAGTGTCGCCTTTTAGGGGAGCGCCAGGCAGGCCAGGGCATCTGCCCAACCCTGGCGCAGCCCAGATGCCTGCATAGACGCTGAATGCTCCCTTTGATGTTCTTTCTCTTGCACCCTGCAAGAGCACTTAATTCACCCTGAAAGTGAAGTGGGTTATTTATGACCCCCACCATCCATCGCGGGGTGGTGAGTGATGCCAACACACAGATCATTGTTCTTGGCACCATCATTTTGGGTGATGTTTGCTTAATGGCACTGAGCTGAAATATCATTTTCTGAGAATGGCTGCCCACCAGGCACTTAATTACATACAAAATTAGACTTCCGTGTGGTTTCACCCAAAGCCCAGGGCATTGGGATAATTACTTAGAGAAAAAAAAAAGATAAAAATACAAGTTTATCCCCCAAACCATCCTGCCAACAAGCATAAAGCCAGACGCACCACATGTTCCCGTGAAACTCCATCTTTTCCAAACCAGGGCATGCGGTGGCTCCTCACCTCTCCCTGGGTGGTTCGGGAACAGCACAGATGACTCTAGTGGCCCCGGGAGCAAGGCTAAGATACAGGGAGGTTACCTCAAACTCAAACAGACAAAGGGAATTACTAAACAGACGCCACACTTCTGGGGTTCAAAAGGCAAAAGGAACACGCCCACTAATGGAACATAGATAAGTCTCCGACATCTCTGGGTCTTGGTCACCTGAAGGATGAATAATGTGACTCCATCTCCTCCCTTGGGGAATTTATGAGGCCAGAGTCCCTTACCTACTCTCTGACATTCACTGGGTACACAAACATGGTGACGGACGTGATGATAGTGCAGGATCTTATGGACAAAAAAGACTCCTGTGCCTTCTTCAGGCTGGTTCCCTAAACGCTCACCTGTGGATCTGCAGCACGGCACTGAACTCCCACTTGCTCTATACCAGGGAGGCTGAGGCTTGGCACCCACGCTCTCTGTAGAATAAGGAGAGGGCGAGTTGGAAGGATTGGCTTGCCATCAGACTCCAACAAAGGGCTCCTCTGCTTCTGCCTTAAGTAGCTAGCTACCTGCAGGAAGAGCCTAGGATGCAGTGATGTATCTGCTGCCCCCAGTGGCAGAGGGGAATGAACGAGATGAGTGGGTGAGTCCTCTGACTAACTGCTGTTCTCTATCTACCTCTTTCCATTTTTTTTCTGCTTGTTTTCCTGGATGGAGCCTTGTTCCTCCTGAGACAGGCAGGCCACCAGCTCCGCCCTCCTCACCCTCTAGAGCCAGTGGAGGGTCTGTGCTGGGGAGCTGCAGACTTTCAATACCCAGGCTGACTTTTACACCCTTGGCAAAGTACAGACGAAGCCACACACGGTTTAAGGGACAATGTGGATAATCAGGAGAGCACACACACATGCCACCTCTGGAAGGCTGGAGGCAAGATTCATTTAAACGGCTTCCTCTGTCACCAGTGTCACCAAGCTGAAGCTTGTCTTGTTTACGGGATGAAGGTTTCACACTGTGTCAATGGTCTGCCAGAACGCCGCATTAAAATGAGCAGTTAGTACAAGTCAGCCATAAACATGGCAGATCCGAGAGACGGGCAGAAGCCACGCGGATCCCCGGTGCAGCTTTTAAGCACTTGGCATGCTGCTGGCTCCGACTGGAGAGGGGGCTGCAGGCATCATTTGGGCCCGGGTGCAATGCACTTGAAATAATTACTTTAATCAGCAAAAGTTAATTACTTTAAATCATAAATTAATGGCAGAGCATTTGGCAGAGCCTGACGTGCGTGGCGAGGCTGTCAACTGAAAACCCAGGTGAACCCACGACCCTGCCTGGTGCCGTCACAGAAGCTGGAGCCCACCCACTGCGTGTGCCACTTCTGCGGCTCTAGGAGAAACTCTCTGTAACCGGAGAAGAGCCACCTTAAACTGTCACCTATAAAAAAAAAAAAAAAAAAAAAAAAAAAAAAAAAAAAAAAAAAAAAAGAAGCCATAAACAAGAAGGCTGCCGCTAAGCAGGTGCTGCCGGAGAAGCCGGCCCTTGACAATAATAAGATCTTAAAATGGCATCTGCCTTTATTTTACGGCACAATTGGAAAGACGGTTCAAAGGAATAAACCCAGCTGATAGGTTTTATGAGTTGATAGTTAGCAGTGTTTACTGGGGAAGAAGATTCGGGAGAAGGTACTCTCACCCCCAGATGCAATCATCACACCAAGACATCTAGAGAGCCAATGGCTATAAGGCACAGGAAGCCAGCAGCCAGTAGACACTCCAGCAGCCACGGCCTTGGACCCATCTTGTTCTCTATGTGTTGTCATCTCCAGGAAGCAGCCAGAGTGCCCTGAGAAGCCAGAAGAGGTTCTTTTAAAGAGATGAGAGCTCTCCCAAACCACTCTCAGCAGGAACTGGGCCAGAGTCTGTTGCACGTCAGGCGTGGGCACCTGCACAAACAGGCTCCCGAATGTGCAGCCATTCGGGAGTAAAGCACCATTCGCGAGGCTTGCCGACGATGTGACTAAGAGCCAGGTAGGAGATAGTGTCCAATAGATGACCAGATCCAACCTGACAGTTCATTAGACCATCAGAACAGGGACCAGGGAAGAATTTGTGAGGGTAAAAGAGCAGAGGAACAGTGCAGCACGGTGTCTACCAACCCCTGACGCTGGGGGGGATGTAGCAAGGAGGCTGCTTGTTCGTTTCCTGGCTACCCAGACTCTCAAAATAACCACACAGAAACTGTATTAATTAAATTACTGCTTGGCCAATTACTTAAGCATATTGCTAGCTAGCTCTTACAGCTAGAATTAACCCATCTCCATTATTTTATATTTTACCAGGAGGCTCATGGCCTACTGGCAAGGTTGTAGCGTGTCTGTCTTTGGCAGCGGCTCCATGGGCTTCTCCCCTGACTCCACCTTCCTTCCCCCAGCATTCAGTTTAGTTTTCCCCACCTAGCTAAGCTCTGCCCTGCTATAGGTCCAAAGCAGTTTCATTATTCAGTAATGCTAATAACAGCATACAGAGGGGATCCCACCATGGGGCCGCACAGCTCATTGAGCCTAGGGCAATCTCTGTGTGTGCCAGTGAACTTGGAACAAGAGGAAGGTCAAACCTAACCCTGACCTGTGAACACTGATGGTCAGGGGACAAATAGGATAGACCTC
Organism: Microtus ochrogaster; assembly: GCF_000317375.1. Lineage (NCBI taxonomy): Eukaryota > Metazoa > Chordata > Mammalia > Rodentia > Cricetidae > Microtus > Microtus ochrogaster. The sequence goes on along the minus strand of NC_022015.1, from coordinate 28,795,473 downwards.
TGAACACTGACCATGAAATACCTTCAGTTTCTGCGAAGAAGAAAAAGACAAAGATGAAAACTCACTGGTACCCACATGTGATGGTGTGCGGCTGAACTTATTTTGGGGGGCAACAGATAGAACCTACAGCCAGCAGGCTGGGAAAATGTCAGACCATCTTAGCTTTGTGTTCGTGTGTCCAGGCAAGGATGGTTTTATTAAATGTTCTCCAATGACTAGGGTAAGATGAGGGACATCAGAGGCCAACGCATGTGACTAGTTCTTCCCTTCTTGTGGAACTCACAACAAAGAAAAATACAAAGCCAAGAACTGGAGGTCTGGTGCTGTGAAGGTTCTCAGCTTTTCCCACGGACACACATTGGGGCGGGGGCTGACATGCTCTCTACAATCCCATGGTCCCGTTGTATTTAGGAGATGTGGATGCCAGGCTCTCCTTGACCTCATCACAGGCCCCTCCCCCTTTGTAGGCATCACCCCGTACCTGTTAGCTAATTTTCTGTTGCTGTGATAAAAAAAAATCAACAACAACAAAAAAAGTGAGTTGGGGAAGAGAAGGAAAGGGGGTTTATTTTGTTGCCATTCCAGAAGAGATAAGATGGAGATAATGTGGCAGTGGGAATATCCACATACAGGAAGCAGAGGTGGAGAACAGGAAGAGGGGCCCAGCTATGAAACCTCAAAGACCATTGCCAGTGATGATGACACACTTACTCCAGCAGGGCTCTACCTTCCAAAGCCCCATAACCTTCCCAAACAGGGCCAAGAATTGGGGTCTCAGTGTTCAAATATATGAACCTACGAGGGACATTTCATATTCAAACTATAATACATGCCAAGTCCTTACCATAGGAAGTGGAGGTAGGTGCTCAGACTCCTTCTATCTATAATGAAAAGTCCACCTTCTGGGGCCAGGACCTCTTTTCTGGCAGGTGTAGCACCCAAGACGACTACAGCCACCATTAAGTCACTCATTGCCAACAAAGATGAGCAAATTATTTTGATTCTGGCCTTGGTTCAGCGGCCTCTTGGTTGGTAATGACAAAAAACCCATATTTTGTTTCTGGCTCAGACTGAGTTTAGCTAAGGCATGTTCCCACACTTAATGTGACTCCTCTGTCAAAGATGTTCAACAGGAGGAACCAGAATTCAGCCTGGAGGCTGTCTTGAAGCATCCTTCCTAACATGCAAGCAGAGGACAGGATTACTTGCTCTGATTCTGAGATCACTCAGCACAACTGCACTGGCATCTTGTGGACAAGGCCAACATTGTGCCATGTCTGGCTTCCATAACTCATCCCGTGTCTTAACATATCCCGGTCCCAGGTACTGGCTCCTTATTCAGGGATGCCTTGAAGGGTAACCGAATTGCCCTTCAAGATGGCTCCCATGGTGGTGCTTGGCTTTGGCCTTAGGGAGACTAAAAGATGTATCTGCACAGGACAACTTCTAATCTGTGGTGCTAAGAACTCATTTAACCCTTCAGCTGCCATTGCCTCGTTTGTATTTGGGGTATGATGGCATAGCATCAAGGCTTCCTATTATAAGTGTCAATAAAAAAAAGTAAATCTGAGGCAAGTATATTTCTGGGACTGTGACAGGTGCTCAGCATGATTATCTGACAAAAATACTGGTCGTCAAAGCATCCTTGCTCTCTTGCCTCTTCTCTGAAAGCCGCTATCACAGACCCCATAGTGGCACACCCAATAGGATGGATGATACCTGTGGCCTCTTTGCTCTCCTATCTATGCTGAAAAGTCTCTTGGCTCAGCTGGGGTGGATGTGCTTTGATGGCTAAGAGGTTCCTGCAAGAACCCGACCTCTAGGGAACTTCTTTTAGAAAAGTGTAGAGCAAAGAAGGGAGACTTGAGCCACCAACCTGAACCATGCTTATAACAAACCTCTTTCCACTAGCCGGTCAACTGCTGGCCTTTGAAGTGTGCAGGGAGTTGAGAAGCAGGGACTTGGGCTTCTTCTTGATTTTGTATCTACACCACAATTTGTCTGCACAGGCTCCACATCCTGAACAAAATGTAAATTACTAGAAATAAATTGCTATCCATACCCAGCACAGAGATGGGATGTGTGAGCTCCCTGGGGCCCATCACCCATTCCCATCACACAGGGTGCTCAGAATTCCCAGGTGGGTACATCCCACAGTGAAGTAGATGGGTATACTTAGAAAGAAATGGCTAGGAATTATCAAGCTTTTTTTAAAATCACATTTCAGGAAATGAGAGACATTTTTTTTTCTGAGCTCTCAGTGTCAGTGGCTTGAGGACTGAAGTACCCTGGATATTGCAAGTGTTCAGAATTCCATTCGGCTCCTATCCGTCACAGGTGTGCTGGCAGACCCATCGTTAGCCGAGCTCATCTTCAAAATACTCTGGGTCGGAGTTAGTCTTTGTTCCCACCTGGGAAATTTCCCATCTCGTCAAAGGTTGTCAGTGGCTCGTGGGTCCATTCTCACACCACGGGGCTTCAATTAACTTTGGTCTGGAGTGAGACAGCATCTTCTTCTTGATAATGTTTAAGATCGCGGTACAACTCCAGGCTGGACATGCTTGCTAGAACTTTCTGCCGTGACAGCAATGTCTCACTGGCTGATGAGTGCAGGAGGTGGAGTTTAATTATTATTTCTATTGATTTTAGTGTGTACAGCCCCATGCCACAGATGGCGACAGAACTGCTTGTGAGGACGCTTACCAAAGTCATCATAATACACATTAGGAATGGCAAACAAGGGTCAACACTCATGGAATGTGACTATAATGTGGTCACCACCTCCTTCTAACTAGGTGACGATTATATTGGTGACTTTCCGTAACAAGGAACTCATTCTCTCATACAGTTTCCGGTGTCTGAAGAGTGGAAAACTGTGTCTAGGGGGGTAGCTCACTTGGTACAGTGCTTGCCCAGTACTACATAAGCCAGGCAGAGTGGCACATGACCATAAACCCAGTACTCAAGAGGTGGAGGAAGGAGGATTGAAAGTTCAAGGTCATTCTCAAATAAGTAGAGTTTGAGGACAGCCTGGGCTACATGATACCCTCTCTAATTAATTAGTCAATAATTTCATTTTTTAAAAAGAATGAGCAACTTGTGACCAAGGGAAAGAAAAATGTCTCTAACCCAACCACATAAGCATCCTTTGCCCATCACATTAAGAAACTGAGTTAACCCTAAACATCCTCAGCAGGTCCAACTGCATTCAAGCCCTTAGGCATCCTAAAGCAAATACCTCAGAGTCATCCTTAAATGGAAAGAAAAACATACAGTGAAGTTCTGTACCAAATTAAATGCATGAAGACTGTTTTCCATCATTTTTAAAAGATCAGAGAAAATTAAGTGTGAATTTTGCATATAAAACAGCTCAAGAATTGCAACTCCATAAAAACGTTTAATGAATTCATGACTCCCAGGGGTGGCCAGTATCCCAAGGGTTTGGGTCCAAGTTTGGCCCACTCAAAATCCCATAATAGTAGCTTTGGACCAGTGAACAGATGGGATGGTTATTGTGGGACTGATTATACCAGCACCATTTTCCTTATTGTCTTCTTCAGGCTGGGACTATTCTGGCAAAAAAATGGAAGCAGGGCAGCCCATTATTTCTGTCCTCTACCTTGACAAGGGGTTCAACCATCCTCCTTAATAAATAAAGCGTAGGGAAGCTGAATGAAGATACACCCGTGGTCCATGGGCCCAATAGCTAGCACGGAGTGTGAGCAAGCTTTGATGGTTACGTTGCAAGAACCAGCCAATTACCTTCTGTCTTCTTGGTGGCTCCTCCCACTCCTCAACTATATTATGTCCTCTTAAGAACGGACCCTGTGGTTCAGGAGACCAGCTACAGCTGGCTCCATCCAGTTTCACCCCTTGCTGGTCACAGGGCTGACCAAGAGGAGAGTAGCCTTCAGGAGTTACGGTCCCTGCCCAGGTATTGCCGCAGCCGCAAGCACGATATGGAAACAGAAAAGCCAAGAGAGAGAGAGAGAGAGAGAGAGAGAGAGAGAGAGAGAGAGAGAGAGAGAGAGAGATGCAGCAATCCCACACAACACACAAGTTCTGCCTCGCACCAAACTTTAATCTTTTCCCCCAGGCATCAACTTGAGCAGCATTATATTATTTAATTTTTTTACTATTAATATTCTGCCCTCGGTGTGCTGCAAAGCAACTTCATGCAAAGGAAGAATGGACTTACCGGGAGGATTCATTTGTCTTTGGCACCTGGGCTGTTGTAAATTAGAGTGCACCCGGTGTGGGGAGCGGTGCTATTTTAATCATTCCAATGTGCCCAGTGCGGGAGATGAACTCAAAAGTGAATATTAAAAGTAGTTGTGGAATTCAGTCGTTTCACGAGTGAGCACGTAATAGCCAAAGGCAAAACCGGAAGGCAGCTTCACTTCCAATCAGTGTTCCCATTTTATTGAAACCAGATTGGAATTCCTGGAAGGCAGCCTACAGATCACATCTTTAATACTCATTTTCATACACTCCAGTAAAACTGCCAGGGTGAATCAGTTGTTGAAGAAGGCTTCCTGTATAATTTACAGATGTGCCTCCCTGTAGCCCATTATTTAGAGCTGAGACTGAAATGTGTTTTTGATCAAGCTCTGAGACTTCCTCTCACCTGCCCAGGTTTGCCGGGCTTTAATTTGGCGATTAATGTTGGCCTTTCACACCGTGCTGCCCCTCAACGCCAAGGACATTCGTCCCCAGCGTGCAGCAGTAGGCTGGAAGGTACCTGTGCCCTCTGGGATGCTGGAGGTGAGTGGGGGAACAAGGCTTAGCATCCACTACAGATGGGAGCACCCTGTGTAGGAAGCACCAAACCAGAGCACAGAGGGCTTCGGCAGGGCTCTGAGAATGGGTGGGCTGAGCTCTGCTGAGGCTGTGTTTCCCCAGCCCACCACTGAGGCCGAAAGTGCAAGCAATCTGATCAAAGCACACAGCAGAGGCCCTCAGCCTCCTCCATTCTCCCTACCTTCCTCAGGAACAGCCAAAGCAAAGTAGATTTTATTCTAGAAAGCCCTATCTTCAGTAGGGTGGCCTGACCACATAGCCCTGTTAAGACATAAAGGAAGTGGGAAATAACCTAACGCCGGCTGCTACACTGTCTTTGTTTCCTTGCTAGGCTATGCTGGTGTAAGAAACCCTTGGAGATATGGGGATGGCAGGACACAGGCCAGGAAGGGAGGTATCTGGGATGTTTGCTGGTACCTGGCTTATGTGTGGTGAGGACAGTGTGACAGGGGACCCAGCCACTACCCAGCCAGGCTTCAGACCTCCATTCTTCTCATTCAGGTATCTGGAAAAATCAGGAAGCTCAGCTAAGGGCATTGGCTTTTAAAAGACATAGGATCCATCATTATTAAAAAACCTTTCCTTTATGGGAGGGGAAAGCAGAATTGAAATGAAAACTATATGGGGGGGGAGCTAGGCATTTTTCTCCAGAAATATCATAGAGCAGGAAGCCAGGCCTTGCTAGTACCCCAATTCCAGTTCTGTGATAACACAGCCACTCAGCTTCAGGCATGCTCCTGGGGTGTTTCAGTTTATTGGGATGACGGCTGAGTCTCATTGCCTGATGGGTGTTGATGGTCAAGCAAGAAGGCACAGCCAAAAGCCCCAGCCCAGGGTATAAAGGTCTGCTACCACCTCTCCGTGGAGTCCTTCCTGGAAGATTGTTGTAGTCTTTCCAGAGAATCAGCACTGACCCTGGCCATGGGGACAAGACCTAGAGGGTCAGGAGGAGGACAGCTGACTATGCAGGTGGCCTGTCAATGAGTTGAGACCCTGTCATAGCAATTTGCCATGACACTGTTCCGGAGGGTAAAAGAACTACAGGACACAAAGCCCTGCTTCGTCCATAGGAGACAGTGTTGGGAGAGGAGACCAGGAGCTGACCCCTGGCCCTGCCTTGAGGCTCAAAACTGTCCCCTCTAACATGAAATTACAGCAACCCCCCTCACTTACAAGCCATGACAGATAGGCAAACATATACAAGTATGCAGAGTCGCCTCAAGGGCTTGATACAGAGAAGGCGGAGAAGAAGGTGGAAACCCTCAGGGAGCTGAGGAGGGTGGCTGGTTTCCCGAGGTCGCATTTACAAAGGGGTTGGATCTTCTGAAAAAGCATGACTACACACACACACACACACACACACACACACACACACACACACCACTGCAAGAAAATGGTGAATGTTAGAACACTATGCCAGAACAAGGGTGATCCACTGCCTTCATTCTCCCACACAAGGAAACTCACACACAGTATGATGGTCACATACCTGTTCACAAGGCACACCCTGCACTTGCCTTGCTCTTACGACCTCAGCTTTGGAAAGCCAATGAATTACCATGCTCACATGGCCACTCAGAGACCAACAGGGATGTGGTTCCTATCAGACAGCCTTGAGTCTCGGTTTGAGAAGCAAAGGCCTAAAATGTTCCACTCACTCTCTCACGTATCGTCTGAGGGGCAGCCAACACACTGGGCAGGAGGGGAAATCCACCCCGGTGTGGTTAGATTAATTTATGCAAATGACATACAAAAGTCAACCTGGCTTGGGCATCATCTTCCTTCCAGTCCATGGAGAAGGGGTGGGCTCTCCCTGGCCAAGTCAAGCCTTCCGCCAACAGGCTGCCGGGATTGCACGTCTGAAGAGTCAGCGGTTGTTGGCGGAGGCAAGGCTCTGCTGACTGTTTAATTTCCCTGTCTCCACAGTGAGTTGAAGGCTGGAGGCAAGGATGCCTTCCGTGGAAAAATCTGCTCCATTCCCCTAAGAGGAGGTGGCCTTATGCTTTCTGCTGCTTCCCAAAGTCACCCTTGCCCAGCCCAGCAAGCGACCTGGCGACTCCTTGCGCTGAGTGTCCTGTGACAAAGGATGGAAGCGATGAGAACACCTTGATCCTACAGTGAGAAGGACAGCAGGAACAAAGGGTCCTGCCCTTTATTAAACTTGACAGTGCTTTGGCGAGAGCCAGGAGAGAGACTGTTTATTGGCAGAATTGTGGATCGTCACAGTGTTGTTCCAACATGTACAGGCCCACACGCAATGAAGTCACACAGTGTGTGCCTGCCCTGTGGCCACATGCCCACGTGCTTGGTAGTCGGCCATTGTTCTCAGGTGCTCCCTCATCCCTGAGCATCAGAAGGTCATGGGGAGCCCAGCTCTGGGGATAAGGAAGACATTTCCTGTCCCAAAATAGAAAGGGTTTGAAAAGGCTCTGGTAGCCCCTGGGACTACCAGATACACAGGTACTAGAAGGGTTGTCCCTGTGGACCTCAGAAGGACCCCAGAGACTTTTGTCATTAAAAAGGCTGTGATAATATACCTTGACAAAAGCAGCTTACAGGAGAAAGAAGTTGTTGTGGCTCACAGTTCCACAGAGGATATAGTCTGTCGTGGTGGGAAAATCTTGTCAACAGAAGCGTGAGGCCAGCCCATGACATTGTGTGAGTGGTTTGGAAGCAGCAGGTCAGGGAGGGGACACAGGCAGAAAGACAGAGATGCAGAGAGAGAGAGAGACAGAGAGATGGGGAGAGAAACAGAGAGAGAGAGAGAGAGAGGGAGAGAGAGAGAGAGAGAGGCAGAGAGAGAAAACCAGGATGTGGGCCAGACTATATACCTCAAAGTCCACCCATAGTAATGTGCTCTCTTACTTTCTCCAGCAAGACCCTACCCCTTAAAGCTCCCCTAGCCTCCTCAAAGAGCACCACCAGACAGGAACCAGGAGTTCAAGCACATAAGCCTGTGGGGGACGGTTCACACTTAATTCACAACCCCACACTCACCTCTCAGATGCTTTCCTGTCAAGTCCCCAGACCATTGGAAGTCCTGGGTACTCTGCTGAAGTTCATTTGGACCTCAGCTAGAGAGGCCAGGTGTCCTCCCCACTGCAGCAGACTTTTTACCCAGCAACTTACTCTCCCTGCGCTGGAAGGCGGATATCTACCAGGTCTCAGAGAACAGCTAAAACCAAACTCCAAATCCTGTTAAGAACATGAAGTCTCCGCTCAAACTGAGGCTAACATGTAAATGACTGATCCTAATTTTTTTCTGAGAACAGGTCTGGTGAACAAGAGCATCTAGCAAGAGGCAGTTCCCCTTTAGAGAGCTGGAGGGGAGGGGCGGTCTTTTGTTAAACAACTGCTATGCCACGCCCTCTTGCTAGAGGTGAAATAGTTTTTGTTTTGTTTTTCAGGGGTTTTGACCAGGGAGGTTGAGGCAGGGTCAATCTATGTAGCCAGGCTGGCTCAAACTCTAGAGGCCCCTGCTTTTGACTCTCAAAATATTATACAGTATAGGCATGCACTCTTCTGCCTAGCCCCATCACGTGTTTACACACTTGCCCATCTTCATCTGGACGCTCCTCTGCAGGGTTCACTAATCCAGCACCCACAGAGCTGCAGAAACTGATCACCACCCTATGCCAGGACAAGGACCCAGACTGGGCTCAAGTAAGGCCTGGTTGTTCCAGTCTCCAAGTGGTTACAATGTGCCTTGGTGCTAGAATAGGGCAGAACTGCCCAAGAGAGAAGATCTCTGTGCAGGTGACACCACCAAAGTATGGGAGATGCCCTTTCTTGCCCTATGAGCCTATGGCAATGCCAGGGCCTCATCACCGAGTTGAGAGAAACCTGTGTCTGGACTTCTGCTGGATAAACATGAGGACACAGAGTGCCCTTATGAAAGAGAATGGTGCCTTTGAGTGACTAGCTGGAGTGCTTCCGAGCCACCTAAATCTAGCAACACGGTGGGGGTTAGACTTATTTCTAGTGGCTTCCTGAAGAAATCAAGGGACTGTTTCCAGAGTTCTCTAAAGATACCTCTGCCCCCAGATCAAGCGGGGGCCTTATTTTTGTGGTGAGCCCACAGGTAGGAGCCAGAAAAGCAATAATAAAATCCTTGTGGACTTGCTGGTCCCTAGCTCACGCACAGATTGGTCAAGATGGATATTCCTCAATTGGAAGAAGAGAATGTTCAGGTGTGGGGATGTATGCATGCATGTGCTTTTTAGGTTAGCTGACTGCACGGGTGGGTAGAAAGAGGCTAAGGAAGATAAAGAAGTATCCAGCCCTGTTCTTGCTGGTGTGTACAGTCTTTGTCATGCCGGGACTGTGTGGAACATCAGGATGAAGGCCTCTGTTTAGGGAAGCAAAGCATTCCTGAGATACAAGGACACCACGCATGCCTAGAAAGGTCCCTGCTGCCTACATCCACAAACTGGCCCTTCACTCCCCATTGCCAAGACATCCTGAAAAGATGCTTATCAACTCTGCATGATGGAGGATGAAGACCATTAGTGGGCAATTAATATTTCAGGACTCTATCTTAATTGCCAAAAAAAAAGTTCATTTTGGAGGCAAAGAGGTTTTTTTTTATCTTTATTTTTAAACCCTTAACATAATGACTGAATGGCTAATACGAAATGGATACATTTTTAACAGACTTCTTTGAAAAGGCATTCAAAGCTGAACTTGAGCGCGGGAGCACGGGCGGGAACAGGGGACACCACAGGGTTGGCAGCAAGCTGCCCCTGCCTGCGCCAGCTCCGTGCTCTGACAGAACAAGTGTTGCATGAGATGTGAAGGATGACTGTGGCGGCCTGGCAGCCCTGGAGCAGGTGTTCCTCGTCCTCATTTGCAGTGGAGCGTGGCCCCTGGCTCAGCCAGCCGAAGCCAGCGCCTGGCAGCCCCTCATGTACCTGCGTGCAGAGAGCTGCTAATGATAATGGATGCAGGCCGATTAGGAAGCCCATTTGGAATGGCCCAAAGTGGCCATGAGTCAGTGACTCTCCAGGGGAGCAACATGCTGGAGTCCCTGGAGGCCTCTGGACTGTCGTTCAGGTCCTTGGGTCCAGGATGGGATGAGTCACGGGTCTCGGAGCCCAAGTAAGGATGCTGGACTCCCGATCCTGGCCTCCCCAGTTCTGGAGGGGTATCATAACCCTTGTTTAATAACATGAGAGGGCATATGGCTTACTCCTGCTCTCAGGGAAGTCACTAGATAGGGCAATGTGCTAGTCACGGGGCTGTTGGAAATCCGAGTGTGCCCCCATTTGCCAGACTCCTCATGGGCCAGGCCTACCTGTCAACCTGTTTCCATGTGTTCTTCCTCGAGCTCAGCCTGTCTGTACACTGCTGTCTCGAGGCTTCCCATGGGCTCAGGATACATCATGGCCAAGTTACCTGCCTGGCCTCAGATGTCAGGTCCACAATGAGACAGACTGAGTGTCACATGGGTAGCGAAGGAGGATGAGGTTGAGTTACATCTCCTCTTTAGTCCAACCCCTGACTTCTCAATGTCCCAGTTTCATCCTGATATCAGGAGGACAGTGGGGCTTTCCCAGTCTGGATCCATTCTTAGGATTGGAAAAAATCAGGCATGGGCAAGCATGGGTTCTAACACTTACAGGGTCAGTACATGTCAATCTAAACGCAGTCACCTCCAACCAGGCATTGCAGAGACTTGCATATTGCTGTCACACTGATGACAAGCAGGCCATGCTCCCTCAGAAGCCTTTTGTGAGGGACAGAGCTGGGGGTGCCACAAATTGAGATATGTGTGATAGACAGATCCTCCCTCAAAGAGCAGGAAGACATCCCAAAGGCAGCCTCCCAAGAACTATACAGGGCTCATTGGAAGGAGAAAGGTGTTGCTGGTGTTTCCAGGAAAGGCAATACCCTGCTAAGGCCCCAGTAAGCCTCAAGAGTTTATAGCACCAATTGGAGGCATTCCTGGAATAGCCAAGCAATCAAACATGCAGGTAGGGGACATTCCCTGTGTCTGACCACAGTATAAACCAAGCATGTATCAATACCCTGGTACTCAGGGAGATGAACTGGGGTAGTGGTAGATGAAGCTGCAAAGTGGACAGCTATTGCTTCCCCTCAGTTCGCTTCAGGGGTGCCCTAGGTCACACCTTGTCTCATGCTAGCATCTCCGTGCTAGAATCACTGACTTAGAGATACCCAAGACTGAGGAACCAAGGTTCCTAATTGCTACGGGGAAAGCACGGGAGCCTTGTTTGTATGCAGGCAGCTCCAGCACTGTCAGCAGCAGGATACAGAGTATTGAACACTGAGCTTTCTTGCCAGCATGGTATGAGGGCTGGACAGGCGATAGCTATAGGTACTTACTAGCCCCCTGAGTTTTCATTCACAGTGTTTGGGGAGCTAGCAATTAAGGTCGATGGGTTTGAGAGTTATACCTCAAGTATCTGTGAGCTTAGCTGCTGCAAACCAACCAAGGAGGCGCACTACAGACTTTGAAAGCAGCAGATTGCTAGGAACACAGATCCAGTTCCTTAGGAACTATGTCCATCAACTGTTTCAAGAAATCAGTGGGAGTTCTATCGTTTCTTTATTCACTGGAGTGTTTCATGCGTGTGTATCCATTTTTCATTACTGGAATAGACTGGTCTGGACATGGGCACTTTCTCTGAGAATGTTCGACCTGTCACTCTCATGTTGTATGAAGCTACCTGGGGAAGAAGGGGAGGGAGGAGGAGTCACACCTTCCACCCCTAGATTAATGCGGAACAATTATGCAAATGACCTGGCTGTGTGCAGTGGAACCCTGCTTGCTCACAAGTCACCCTCTGTGCTGCAGTTGGTCATCTGCCACGGAAAAGAGTCCATCATTGTCCAAAAGGATTCAAAACGTGCTGGAAGCCCAGGGTAGGAAGGACCCAATGCGTGGCACAGATCAACAGAAAAGTAACTGATAGCTTGTCCAATCCCAAGAGATCAGCCCCAAAGATTAAATAAGTTACACACACACGAGAGAGAGAATAATAAAGTCTTGAGTTAGAGAGGGAGTGGAGAGATGTGGAAGGAGTTGGAGGAGGAAAAGAGAGGTCGAAAGAATATGAATACAGCAATCTTCTATGAAATTCTCAAAAACTAATAAAAAAATACTAATTGAAAAAAGAAAGCAGCTGAACAATTTGAAGGGCATCTAGCCCCCCCGCTCAGGTACAGAGCCATATACTGTCCCAGTCAGAGACCCTCTCATCCCATCTGGGGCCCTGTGACCAGGAAGTCCAGCCTCTGTGAGGATAATGCCCTTGGAAAGCCCTCCCCACCTTGTGTCTATTCCCCCCAGGCTCTACCACTGTAGTCATCCAGAACCCCAGCCCTTTCCACCCTGGCTGGACCGCCAAGGTGGTCAGCAGTATGGCCTGGCGCCCCTCCGTCAGCAATGCGCTGTTTCAGGGAAAATCTCTACCATGTGTAATATATCAATACCCAATATGGGAGCAATTTAACTTCTTAATTTATAGCGGTGGCAACAAGATTTTCAAACTGGTCATAAAATATTACCCTCCTCCTCTAATCTGGGGTCTTGGGGTTCTGTGTTGGGAATTCAGTGACTGGCTCGGGAAGCAAGGGGTGGTTTATGGGGCACCTCTCAGGGAACGGTGTTATAGTAAAGCTAGGTGACAGGAGAAATAGAGATGACGGTGTTTAAACTGCAAAACTCTAAATAAAAAATATACCGTCTTCCTTTCTTTGCCAAACAAGCAGAGTTATTATTACCGTTGTTGTTTTATGGCCTTTTTCATAGAAAAATTACGGCATGATGGCTACCAAAAGCAAGAGTATAGTTATATATGACTGTACCTGGCCTCAGACACCACTGCCTTGCCAGGCTGTCACATTCCCCAGCTGGCTGTCAAACACACAGACACCTGCCTTGTATCTCCCCTAAGTACAGGTAGAATGGGGTCTTCCATGCCAAGTCTCAGGGGCTGCAGGATCTGGGGTGTCATCAGGCCTTTGTTGTCCAAGTTTGGAATCCCAGCCTAGAGACTAGAATACCCCTGGAGTGCCCAGTCTGGAGACCAAGCTATCTTTGCCTTGCAGGGGAGTGACCTGCTCAGGCCACCTGGGAGACAGAAGAATCAGCATCAACAGGTCCACAGATGGAAGTATGCTGGATCCATACCAGGTTCTGTTTCCAAGCTACAGAGATGACAGGGAGATGGGACAGGGCTTCTCTAGAAATTGGTTTGCTTCCCACACTTCCTCTCTGCATGTTCTGCTCAGAGTTAGATTGTGGCGTTCAACAGGACCCTGTGGATCTGTATGTCATTCATTCATCTTCATGGCTGTTCTACGTGGTGGACACACCCAGCCTGTTTTAGGGATGAAGGCATGGAAACGGGAGAGCAAAGATGTTAACTCATGCTGTTAGTTCACAGACTAGTTAACGAGGCCAGTAATCGCTCATGAAACGCAAAACTTCAGGGATGAAAGGAACATTCCGACCATCAAATTTCCCTTCAAATCCTTCTTCAGTTCAGCAATGGTCTTAATAGCCAGCAGGTCACCTTGACCCAAGACAGGCAAGTGGCATTGTCCGTGTTGGTGGATCTGGCTTGGCGGACCTCACGTTCATTGGTGGGTGTGTATCCCTGCAGTTCATAACTGGAACAGACAGAATCCAGAGCGACCCCTTTATTAGCTCACAGAACATGAAGACATTTTTCAGTAATCCTCTCACTCTCTCTAAAGAAGGCAGGAAGAAAAGAAAATTAGGCCCTCACCCTCCAATCATCCCCAAGATGGCTAAATAATAAATAGGTGAAGAACAAAGGGGCTCTGGGTGAAATGGGCTTTGTGATGTAGGCAGGAGACGGAGACCCCCACTGTTGTTGAATCAGCTGGTCCTGTTCTGCAGACAGAGACTGGAAGAGCCGCCATACCTGTCTCTCTAGGGGCCCAAAGGTAGAGGTAGATCTGTGTGAGAAAGTGTGTGAGTTCTTCTAGAACTGTAAGTTAAAGACCAGCCTGGTCTACAGAGCTAGTTCCAGAAAAGCCACGGTTATGCACAGAACCGTGCATCTTGGAAAAAATAATCACAAATGATCTAAGTGTGAGAGAAGGTTTCACGTCAAGTCCAGTGCAGTTTTCTGGAAGGTTCCAATTAGATGGTGCTGAATTTGGGCACACAGCTCCTGATGAAGAGAGCTACCCAAAGATGGGAGACAGGGGGAGGATGAGGAGTCCACATAGACACATGCAGTCTGTCGCCAACCTATACCCGTTGCGCCCTCCTCCTAGACTCAGAACAGACAAGCCCCCTAACTACTCTGAAAGGATGAGTGGAAGAATTCTCTAGAGATTCACTGTTGTCTTCATAGTCTCTGGCAATCATCTAGAAGTCATACAGCAGGCGACAGCATCACTACAGCAGGGGAAGGGTATGAACCCAGGACAGGCCCCTGCTGTATCTGTACTCTCTGATTTTTACTTCGAGAAAAGGTCCAAATGCTTCCAAAGGTTGTGATTCACAAGCCCAGGATGTGAGAAAAGGATGGAGCGATTGCTGATGGGCCTTCTGTGGACCATTTGCAGATTCTCTCGACAGGAGCATCACCTAAGGTACAGCCCTTCCGACCCAATGCCCAGCAAACACAGAACTTCATATGCTGGGCACACAGGAGAGTGAAGTTGGTTGACACCAAGCCCCTAATGCCAAAAGCCCTTGGAGAAAACCCTGCTGTCTGATTAAGCTGTCCCCTTCCTTCTGGAAGGCAGCTGGGCCTGGTGGCATTTCTCCTTGCAACTGGCTGCCTTCAATCTAGTCCCAAGGCCCCTGCTCCCTGGTAGCCATGTTTCCACATTCTGCTAATTATGCCTGTGCCCAGCTTTTCGCAGCAGAAGGAGAGAAGATAGGGGAAGAGAAAAGGAAGCCAAAAACTCTGTAATGAAATTTTAAAATCACAGAGCTCCTGCCGTTCATGCATTCCCCGTCTCCAAAAGCATCAAATATTGTTTCATCCTGCAACTCAAACGTGTGTCTGTCTCAACCATATCTGGGCACATTAACTCGGAATGAAGTCCTGAGATGACAGCAATGGCAGCCAAGTGTGGTGGCCTCACCCACCAGGCCCTACATAGTTAATTGGTCACTTTGTCCAGCTGAGCCATGGGGGTCCCTGGCTGTGGCAGTCATTAAAAGCCGCTGAAGTCTGCATCACTTTGAATCGGGCACTGTCTGCTTGCTCGGAGATGTTTTTAAGCACCTGCCGGCCCAGCATCCTTCTTCCTCCTGGAAAAGCTTCTGGCTTTTTAATGGGGGCTCAAGATAACTTAATCAACATTCACCAGTACCTTTCATAAGGAAGGGGTGTGGGGGCCACTTTGGGACTTTGGGGGAAAGACTGTTTCCACTTGTCCCAGTTCTTACGTGTGTGTGTGTGTGTGTGTGTGTGTGTGTGTGTGAGAGAGAGAGAGAGAGAGAGAGAGAGAGAGAGAGAGAGAGAGAGAGAGAGAGAACTGATAGTTCCTGCCCAGCACTGGGATTACAGGTAATGAAACATTTGGCTTTCGATGTGGCTGTGGGGAATCCAAACCCAGGTTCATGCTTCCCCAGAAACTGCCTTAGTACGAGAGTCATCTCCCCAACTCCTTATATCATGCCATTTAAAAAAATATAGTTTTGAGAATTTCATGCATGAGTCCTGTGTCTACCATTCCTCTTCCCCTCCAACTCCTCCCATGTTCCCCCAAATTCCCCCCTCAAATTCATGTTTCTCTTCATTATTTCTTTAATTTTTGCTACACACACACACACACACACACACGCACACACACACTTCCAACCTCACTTAGCATTGACTGTATATAGTACATTGAGAGTTGACCCCTTGGGACTGGATAGTCTGCTAGGGTGCTCCTCCCTGGAGAAAAATGATCCTCCCACTCTTAGCAGCCACTGATTGTCATCACCCATATCTCTTCACCTAGGAGTGGGGACTTGTGAGGTTTGCCCTATCCATGCTGACATGTGACTGGTACTGTCATTATGCAAGTTGTGTTTCTGAAACCGTATTGTTGCAATTTTAAGGGTACGGTATCCCTATTGTACCTAGAAGACAATATTCTTTGATCCCTTTATAATAAGAGGACCCACTGTGTCAGCATGCATTTGTCAATCAATGCAATAGGTCCTCCACATTGCCAGGATCAGGCAATGCAGACTTGCTTGTGAACAGACCCCAGACAGGAAGGACTTGGCCAAGCAGCCACCACTATGGCTTTGACACCACACCAAACCAATGCGGGTTTCATCCACTTTGGTTCATTCTGTTCATCTGTCGGTGTCGATTACGCCTGTGAATTACACACATAAACACTGTGTAATGAAAAACTGGGAAAACTCTTGGGCTGAGAAGTGGAGGGATAGATAACTGGAAATCAGAACCAAGCCAGAATCCAAGCTCCCTGGCTGAACATCCCCATAGTGACCTCCTCCTCCCTGATAGGCCTGGGGTGAGAGTCCCTGCAGAGTGGGCGAAGACATCATATCTGTCTCTCTGAGGACTCTGGCTAGAGGGGCTGCAGTGTGTCCCCCTAGCAATGGGACTCTTGGGACTCTTGGAACACTGCAGGCAGCATTTCTACATTTGCGACACAATCAAGACATAGAAGGCAGGTAATTCTGTGCTGTGCAGGCTTCCTGTCTGGAGCTGCACACTGCAAGCCCCTCAGGGATCAACAGGCTGATGGCTGCCGGATGAGAAGGGAATCTCCATTTCTAGCCTGTGACCTTGTGCCCACGCAGCTGCCAGAGATGTCTTTCTGCCAAATAGACACAAATAGGTCCTGAAGTTGTGCTTTGTAGAAAAAAAAACTAGTCTTTAGGCCCGAGGTCAGCTCCTGAGCCCCAGGGACAGTCTTTGAGAGCAGCCCCAGGGACAGGCTTTGAGAGCAGCCCCAGGGACAGGCTTTGAGAGCAGCCCCCGGTCGGCTCCTGAGCCCCAGGGACAGGCTTTGAGAGTATACACCCACCCCCAGTCATCAAGAACTTAATATCTCTCTCTCTCTCTCTCTCTCTCTCTCTCTCTCTCTCTCACACACACACACACACACACACACACACAGGCTCCCAACAGAACCTCCACAGAACTTGTCTCCTACAAGCTAAGTGCTGAGACCAGCTGAGTCACATCTGGTTCCGAGTGTTCCCTGGAGTCCATTGTGGGGAGTCTGACTTTATTCTCTGTGTTCCCCTCTGCTCTGCCTCCTGAGGGATGGACATCTGGGCCAGGTCAGGTATGAGCAGGCCACTGCCTCACTCAGGACAGCTTCCAAGGCACCTGGGAGGAAGTCACCCAGATGTTCCATTTTAGCTGCTGTGAATGTCACACACACACACACACACACACACACACACACACACACACCAACTCCAGGTTCCCTCAGATGCAGCTTGGCCTGAATATGAGTGAAGAGGGGGAGGAGGCGAGACAGATTTCCCCAGAAGGAGGTAGAAGAAGACAGATGGCTCCAGAGGGAGGAAGAGAGCAGGAGGCTGCAGAGAGGAAATAAGACAATCAGCAGGATGACGGTCTGTGTGGACCACCAGACCTCAGAGGACCGGTTCAGGCAGGATCTGAATTCCTGTGCCCTCTCCACAACAGGCACAGGGCAGCTCACTGGAGAGTGTCATTTGGATGATGGGGAGGATGATGGCAAGAATCGGGCAATACAGACTGTGTTCCAAGCACTGTGTAGTGATTGCACTTCATATGTTATTATACCTACATATGTGTGTACATGTTTGCATGAATGTGTAGGCATGCGCATGTGGAGGCCAGAGGTCAACTTTCAGCGTCAGTTCTCAGGAGGGTGACCACCTCGATTTTGAGACTGAATTTCTCACTGGCCTGCAGCTCCAGAGCTCCCTGATTAAACAGGCTGGCCAGCAAATCCCAGGGAACTGCTTGTCTCCCTGAAACAGGAAGAGGAAGGCTCAGGAATCCCAGGTGCCCTCTCCCTCAGAGGCCTGTACTTCCATCATGGCCTTGTGACCTGGCAGCATCCTTCAAAGCTTGCCATGGGCTGGCATCCAGCTCCAGTCACCTGGGAGAGAACGAATTCAAGGTCCTTGGACTAATGACAAGTACTATAAGCATCACCCCAGAAAACAGAGGGCAAAGGACAGTATTACAGATCCACCAAGGAGTCCTAGGGTGCAGAGTCCATCTTCAAGCTCCGCCATTGGGGCAGGATCATGGCTGAGAATCATGGAATGGATTGTGCAGGCCTTGGTCTGACTTCTCCTCTGAGCAGAAACACACAGGGGTGGGGCAGGTCGCAGATACACTGCTCATCAGCCGCACACCCAACATCCTGTTCTCTGACATACCAGGGAGTCAGCAAGTCGTCTCCCTATTGTCTGGTCCTCTAAGGAGACCTGCCACCCCTGACGAAGGACTTAGGCAGAAAATTCCTCTAGCCGAGGAGTGAACTCCCACTGCTACCTGGTCCATGCAGACATACACCCCAGGCCATTTCTGCCTTGTAGGTCACTGAAGATGCCAGCTGAGGCATTTGTAGCCATGCCCAACTTCCCGACACCAAAGTGCCTCTCTGTTTCCAGGGAGGGCCTTGCAGGCTCTAGAAAACATAGCTTGTGCTATCATGGGTATGCAAGAAAGTGGAACTGCTTTTCCATTCATCCACATGTGACTTCCTTGCAATTGAGCACTCACTGGCTCTAGCCATTGGGCAGCCCACACAGTGCTGAGCCTTCAGAATAGAGAAGAAGTTGGGTGTCCATGGAGGCACACCAAGCCTGGCACACAAATCTAGTGTGTTGATGCATCAGTTCTGGGACTTATAGTCACACATTTCACCTTTTCGAGTTCCAGTTTATTTCGACAGAGCAGCTGTGAGAAGTGATTGTGCTCGTGTGTGTGAAGGCTCTGTGTACATTGAAAGGGGTAAGGACATCCTTCATTGGGTATAGGTGCAAATGCCACAGGCATCTGACTCCGCCATGCAAATCCTGGACACATAAATGTGCCCGAGAGTCCCTGTGTTCCCTGAGTCAAAGCTCAGAAGATGGCACAACTCTCCCCTCCCCACCCACTGCACTTATGTCTCCTGCTTTTCGGAGCCTCCCCCCACCCTTGTTCTTGTCATACTGAGGCCATGGGTGGTGTTGATTGGGGTGGGGGTGACAAGTTCTTTTTCTAGTGTCATTCTGAGCTCCTGGCTTCTGCCTTCGAACTCCCCTGGTAGCCCAATAGCTGCATGCTATCATCCAACCAGAGGAGAGCGAAAGAAGCAAGGGAAAACATGGGTACCTTGCACCTCCCAAAAGGGTTGGCAATTTTAAACAGCCTTCATTAGTGGCTTCTTCTGCTTACATATTTTCCACTAAAACTTGGTCTTATTTGTCTTCGAGATCATCTTTTGCCTAGGCACAGTGTCAAGCAAAACCAAAATCCTGTTACTGAAAACAGATGCATGCATACAGAGTAGCTTTTAAAAAGTATCTCTGTGACTGCTGTCCAACACCATACCTATGGAATGGGGACAGCCGCATTCATCTGACCCGAGGCCTGCGCTAATCCTTCAGTGGCCCCTCTGCCAGACTTCTGAGAAGTCCTGACCCTATCCTGCTGTCACCGACTGACTAATTCTCCCTCGCAGGTGCTCCACCCATTCTGACAGCTTAGAACACTTTAAACCTGTAATTACAAGACCTCCTCCCTGTGAGAGGAGACCTTTGCCTTTTTTGTACAAAAGAACCCTGCAGCTTCAGGGAACAGGGCTTCCACACCTAGAGTGGGAAGAGTCATGGGAAGCTCAGATCCTATGGGTTCTAAGGCTGTCCCCTCTTGCACGGCTTTCCGTTCTCAGGAAGATAACTCTCTGCCTTCCTTTAACAGGCAGGAGGATAAGCAGTCTGCACCAGGGGGATTCTGTGAGCCTTGAGCCCTGACTGCTCTGATCCATGGAGATGTAGAGGCTTTGTTCTGCCATCCTCTCTCCTCCCCTGGACAGCCTCTTACCTTCTGGTGAACTCTTCAGACTTACAGGATACAACTTCATAGACCAAGAAGTTTGTATAGAGATTTCAGCTTCTCTCCTTTCTGTTGTCTTCAAAGGAATGAGGGTGTGTGCTGGTTAGTTTTATGGGGAGGTCTTTGGGGGGGGGAGTGGTGTGTGTGTGCATGTGTGTGTGTGTATGTGTGTGTGTTCAAATTGACATAAGCCAGAGGGAAACTCAACTGAGAAAATTCCTCCGTCAGACTGTCCATGAGCAAATCTGTGTGGCATTTCTTGATTAATGGCTGGCATGGGAGGACCCAGCCCACTCTGGATGGTGCCACTCTTAGGGAGGTGGTGTGGAATGTCCTTCTGTATATGTGTTGCCTTTATTGGCTATTGAATAAAGTTGCTTCATCCTATGGTAGGGCAGAATATAACCAGGCTGTAAGAGATATATAGAGAGAAATAGATGGAGTCAAAGAGATGCCATGTAGCTGCTGAGGGAGACAGATGCCCAGAAAGTTTACCGATAAGCTACAACCTCATGTTGATAAACAGTTTAATAAAAATGAGTTAATTCATGCTGTAAGAGCTAGCTAGATATATGCCTGAGTCATTGGCCAAGCAGTGTTGTAATTCGTGTAGTTTCTGTGTGATTATTAGGGTCTGGGTGACTGGGAAACGAACAAGCAGTCTCCTCCTACAGGGAGGTAGTCCTAGGTAGAAAAAAAACCCAGGCTGAGCAAGTCATGAGGAGCAGCCAGTAAGCTACACTCCTCTGTGCTCTCTGCCTCAGTGCCAGCCGCTGTTTTCTATGCTCTTCTGTGCTGCAGAAGCTCTGGACAAGGAACCTGTTTGATGTTTGGGAAGCAGAGAGCCTCATGCCCCATTGTGTCTCTGGCAAAGAATATGTGCAGGCTCAGAACAGCCTGGAGACTCCTGCAGCACAGCCATGGGGTACAACATGATCGACATCACCCAATGTGGTCCATACCATGTGCATTGTCTCAGATCACACACTCACACAAACACGCACTTGCACCCGTGTATGCACACTCATGTTCTTCCACTTGTACAAGGAAAGGAGAGGCAGGTCCTTATCAAAATTTTTCCTCTTACTAGCCACCAGCCACCACTGATGTGTCTCCTTGTTGCCTAAATGAAGCCAAGTCTGGATTCTAAACATCCTCTAAACAAGACAGGTTCTTAAGCTGTTTGATAGGTTGACAGTTTGGAAGTCCTCCCACACAACCTCCACGCTTCTAGAAAGGAACTGTTGACTGCATTTTCCACCTTTAAGTTGTGCCGGGATTTGGTCCGCCAGGCCATTAGAGAATTGTGTGGCACCTTTAGTAAATGTGTGTTCCCTGACCACAGTCAGCCTCATCACTGGCAACGGAAGAAGTCAGCAAGTTAGTATGTGGTGTGAAAATGAGGGCCCAGCGTCCACTGAAACCTGGCACAGGATCTGAGCTGGAATAACCAAGGCTGAAAGACCATGAAACACATCTATCTCTATCCTGTTACGGAGGAGGAACGACGCACTTAAACTTCCAGGCTCAGCTATGAAAAATAAGGGCTGCGGTGTATTTACTGCACCGAGAAAGGCAGCACCATTAGCACCCGACATGCCAGAGCGCGGGTGCTAAGTTACCCCTGTCTTGGATAAGTTGTCTTAAATTAAATATTAAAGATTAATAAATATAATGCCCATAATAAACAGTACGCACTAATTTAATTAAAAATAGATGGTGGATTTTACAAATGGGGCATTACAGGGATGACAGAGAACAGACTTGTTATGCAAAAAATGTAGTATTGAGGGTGTGCAATCTTGCTTCACATTACACCCTTATTGTGTCTCATTAAAATTTTAAAAATAGCCATTTTAATTGTCAAGCATTTGACAAACTGCTATAAAAACTTGACACTTAAGTTTCAATTTTACAATATGCATTTTAATGACTCCCTTTCCCCTGCATGTTTTGTTATCCATAATCCAAGATTCTTTTTTTGTCCAAAAAAATTAAAATGTCATCTTCCAGTAGCGTGTGTGTGTGTGTGTGTGTGTGTGTGTGTGTGTGTACGGTTTTCTTCAGAAAACAGAGTTGAACTTGCTGTGGGGCTGCCAGAAAACATTTTAAATCTTTACAAATAAATATGAAAATTAGAAACTATATTTTGTTTCCGCTGCAGTTTCCTTGTTGTCTGTGAAGCCTACAGGGGAAGGAAGGGACGGGAGAACCCTCTGAAAGCTCCAGCCTGCCCCGGAAGGACCTGGCAGAGACTTTTAGCACCAGCATTTTGAGAGAAGTTCCCATGTCCTGCTCTTGGGATGTAAGACAAGATGACAGATGTGCTGAAGTCACCAATGTGTTCAAACCTTCTGTTATGGAAAATGGACACGTTAGAGAGCCTCCCTGAGTGGCGCTGTGGAAAGGCTTTCTGCCCCTCTGAACAGTCCAGTGGGGCCTTGAGGGTTTCTGAGCTCCTTTCTATACTCTGGAAGGAAATTAGAATAAGTCAGGGCTCTTCAAATGCCTAGCCATTTAAGCAACTGGAGTTGCTAAGACCCGTCCTGCTGACATCATGGCAAACAATCTATTGGCAGTATAAGGGTGACTTTGGATTAGGAAAAGTCCAATCTCCTTAGCAAACCAAATACAAAGTATAGCAGCGATAGAGTCCTATGGTGCATACACAGCCTCTGTCTTAGTCAGGATTCTATTGCTGTGAAGAGACACCATGGCCATGGTAACTCTTGCAAAAGAAAATGTTTAACTGGGACTTGCTTACAGCTTCAGGGGTTTAGTTCATTGTCATCATAGTGGGGAGCATGGCAGCATGTAGGCAGATATGGTGCTAGAGAAGGGACTGAGAGTTCTACATCTAGATCTGCAGACAGCAGGAAAAGAGAGAGATACTAGGCCTGAACTGGGCTTTTGAAAGCTCAAAGCCCAGTAACACACTTCCTTCAACAAGGTCACACCCACTTCAACGAGGCCATGTCTTCTAATCCTTCTCAAGTAGTGCCACTCCTTGATGACTTAAGTTTTCAAACATATGAGCCTTCAGGGGCCATCCTTAGTCAAACCACCACATTCCACCCCCTGACCCCCATAGACTTGTAATCATAATATAATGTAAAAATATGTTCAATCCAACTTCAAAAGTCCCCATAGTCTATCACAGTCTTGACACTGTTTAAAAGTCCAAAAGGTCTCTTCCGAGACTCATGGCAACCTCTCAACTGTAACACCCCGTAAAACCAAAATCAGAAAGTCAATCACATACTTCTAACATACAGTGGCACAGAATATGCATTACTATTCCAAAAGGAAGGAGCATAGTGAGGAAATACTTGTCTAGACCTAAAACCAGCGGGCAAACTCCAAACTCTCCATCTCCATGTCTGACGTTAGAGTGCTCTTCAGATCTCCAGCTCCTTTCATCTTTGTTGACTGCAACACATTCTCTCTCTTTCTCGGACTGGTTCCCCAAGGGGTCTTCAGTTTCCCTTGGCAGAAAACCCATGACTCTGGCACCTCCAACATCTTGAGGTCTCCCACATAATCCAGGTTTGACTTCCACAGCAGAGACACACTTGTCACATGCCTGAACTCAGCAACTTCTACTCACCATCCAGACATGGGATAACAACATCTTATCTTCACAGGAACAGACAAAGGGGAGTCTTTGTGATGTGTATGGAGAGCCACACTGAAGTTCCTAAAAATGAGGGACCCCTCTAGTAAGGCACAACTGTATCCAGCTGGGACCCTCCAACAGCACGATTCTAGGAAGCTCTCACCCTTCTAGTAGATTCTATGGCATCACATGCAGATGCTGGGAACCCTCTGTGGGCTGTTTCCAATAATCGGTTCTGGGTGCTCACTCATCAAGGCTTCCAGCCTCTGGGAGCCTCGCTCCTAATGCGTCCAATGACCTAAGATCCATGTGTAAAGTCAGAGAAACAAAGAAAACTCTGACCACCTGTTTCAAACAAGTGGCCCCAGGATAGACTGGACCATTTTTACTTACACAGTTTCAATAGTTTCATGAACAGTTTTGCAATCTAATTTGCTGGCTTCCTTTGGTATCTAATAATAGCTTCATTAGTTGCCAGTTCTTTCCCTTACCTCATTTTCCTTTCTTCCCCCAAGTTTCCCACTGGTAACCATTACTTACTCAATTCCTAGCTCTAATGTGAAAAGCATTAGCAGTATTGCAAGCAACAAAGGAAGTTTTCCAACTAGGCACACCTACAGGTAGAACAACGTGCCCAGTTGGCAGCTTTCGCGGTTACAGTGTCATGCAAAGTAAAAGAAAATTTTGCCTCTAATGGTTAACGTTTACCTCCGGTGAAATCTTATGTTCTCACAATTGATTTATCAGCCAAGGCCGAGTCAATCAATTCATCCTTCATTCTGTACTACTCTATCGCCTATGGTGGACACGCCAGTTTTTTTCCCTCTCATTATATAAACTATGTAACTCAAAAGCTTACTCTTAATAGTTGGTATTGCTTATTCCTTGTTCTCATGCCCTTTATCTTTCTGCTACCTACTTTCGATTCTGCCTCATCTCCTGTTACCAGGCTGTTCCCATTAATTCCTGATATCATTTATTTATTAGCATTTCTCTTAGACTCTTGTGGTTAAAATCACTCTCTCCAGAAAAATTATGCAAATTTGCAATATTGTCTCGAACTTCTGTGACTCTTTCCAGTCACAAGAAGCATTGGAAAGGCAACTTCCTGTTCTTGAGAATCCTGAATTCATGGCCACACCAGAAACATTAAATTCCTTAGGGGCTGAATCAGGTCAACTGTATATTTTTAACAACATCCTCTCCAACTCACCCAGAGGAGAGTCATCAGGGGGAAGTTTCCCCAACACGGTATCCATGTCGTCTACAGCTCTGAAAGAGTGAAACTAGAGACAACATCAGTATAACTTGTGTAAGGAAAGCAAGGAAAAGAGGTGGCACATACGGGGTCATGCCCAGAATTACACAACAAATTACCCATCAGCCTTGCCAGAAAGGGGTTAAATTCTCCCAGGCCTTGCTTGCCAAAAGGAGAACCTGTTCATGCTATGCTCAGGCCTTGTTCCCCAAAGAGATCACATGGCTTCTGGCAGACAGCCACCGTAGGTGAGGCAGTTGGTAGAGAGAACTTTCCCACCCGTCTCCCACTGCCCACTATACCATCTTCCAAAGAGATTGACACATTTCCGCAGAGAGTATTCATGCATCCTAAGGCTTCCTTGGACTCCATGCTGAGAACAAGGCCTTACTGGCACACTGCTCTCGAGCTGAAAGCCATCCTGCTTGCTCCTATACGTAGGTCACCTGGAGAGGCTTCTCTGAGAAAAAGCAGACCAACGGAGGGAAGGGTATCTGTGCGGCATGGCAAGGGGTCATTTGATCGGTTGGCTCTTGAAGACTCTGCACAGCCCTTCTGGATACAATCTGCTCCAAAGCACGAGCAGTTGAGGCTGTCCACATTGACCTGAGCACCCTGGGGAGCATAGTGCCATGGCTGCTCTGTGTGCCTGCTGAGGGGGTCCTTGCTTTCAATGATTCTCCAGTCAACACAACAAAATAACTGAGGGAAGCAAAAAAGGAAGAGTTTATCTAGTTGGAACTCGAGAGGACACAAGCAATTTGTGTAAGGTATGGTAGCATTCATGGGAGTGGAGTATAGGGCTGGGTCTCAATTGACCGAGAGCCAAGGAGTAGACAGGCTAGGAAACCTCTCCCAAATGAAGCAGTTGGTTCAGGAAGGTTCTTCTCCTGTCACTGCACTGACATTGGACACTTCTCTAGATTCCTAAAGCAAGTTGATGGTTTATTATCAGGAAGAAGGGAAGTAACCTTGCTCCATGCTTTGGTGTCAGAGCACATCTGAATTACAGATGCAGTGTGGCCTATTGCAAACTGCCTTTGAGAAAAATGAGGCCTTGATGGTTGATGAGGGCAGTATTTATTTTTGTGTAGGGAAGTGTGAGCTGAAAGGTTAGCAGCAAAACTCAAGCTTGATGCCAAGACTCACAGTGCAACTAGAATTAGAACTGTGTGGCTGGAGTGTAGGTGTCAGTTAACTAAGTGCTGTATCTAAAACCCTGGTGTTTCAGTGCTCTGTAAGTGAGCACGGCCTGAATATGGACTGATCAAAAGCTAATCTCATCTGTAGCAGCAAAAAGCAGATGACCATGTGCCTGGTGCTAAGAGGGGCAGTGGATGAGGAGCAGACTACATAAAGATGAGTAGGAAGCCCAGTGATGTGGGGACAGTCTATGATCTCTAGACTCAGAGAGCTGTTTACAGAGGTCTGCACAAAAGACAACAACCTGTCCAACTTCAAGTGGGCACCTGTCTTACATGCAAACCACACCTTAAAATACTGAGTTCAAAAAAAAAAAAAGCAGAAAACGACCAATGCCCCAAAGAACCTGGGTGTAAAAGTTGACCCACAATCCAACAAAACAGTTTCCACCTCAAATTCCAGAAGCAAACAAAATAAAACAAGGCATTCTTAAATCCCTAGGGCCAACTTAGACCTCCATGAGCTTGCTTATCAGTGCACATGGTGCTCTCCCGCCAGATGTCTGCTCAACTTACCTGTGAGGTCATCCAGAGTCTCTACGGATGTGCTGTAACCAGGAAATTCAAATGGCTTAGCAGTCGTGGTTCTGTTAGGTTGCTCTACTTTAAGCCAGGAAAAATTACCCCCATTTTCCATGATTTCAAATGAACTCAAAAATTCATAGATAGATAGATAGATAGATAGATAGGTAGGTAGGTAGATAGATAGATCTATATCTATTCTTTTAACCTTCTTAAATAGCCTTGTCAAAATGTAGTTGACATATAAGTGAACTTCTTAACAGGTCTTCAATAATATCACATATGTATATACCGGTGAACCATCATCACCCTCAAAACAATAAATAAGAAAAATATACAAAATAAAGCATCCATCCTTTCTGAGCTGTTTCCACAAACTCCTTTGCCCTCCTCCCCCCTGAGCTTCCCTTCCCAGCAACAACCAAGCCACCTTTCATCATTATGCATTTTCTAACATTTTATGCAGTAGACATTCTCCAAAGTCTATTTCTTGATTTACATAACTATTTTGTTTCCTCCATGTTGTAGTATCCACCAGTATCTTCTCCTTTTTGTTACTGATCAGTATTTTACAACATGAAATATGAGAGGTCTTTCAGGGTGTATCACGATATCTGTTCCCCTGGTAACAGACATGTTGGTGATTTCCAGATTTTGGCAGACACATATAAATGTTCTTTGTGGTCAGTAAGTTGTGTATTCTTACAAAATTTCAACTTCTGTTTACAGCATGTGTTGAGTTTCCAGGTACACAATCCTGTTGTAAGCATAGGAAGAACTACATTCTTGGGAAGGCTGTTTTCTTTGTAAGGTGTGGGTCTTTCAGATGCTTTCCTCTGTCTCACTTTTCATGTTTTTTTGTGATAAATTTGTTCTTAATGTTGGTTGAACTTATTAATCAATTCACCAATTACCTTTGTTATGAAATGTGCATCCAAGGAAACTTTTTCTAACCCAAAGTTACAGAGATTGCCCCCTCGGAAACAGGATGATTGGGATAAAGGAAGGTTGGATAGGGGAGCACGGAAGCACAATTCTTAGTTAAGGGAGCCAGCTTAGGGTTGACAAGAGACTTGAACCTAGAGTGGCTCCCAGGAGCCCAAGCCGAGGTCCCCAGTTAGTTCCTTGGGCAGCTGAGAATAGGGAACCTGAAATGACCCTATCCTATAGCAATACTGACGAATATCTTGCATATCACCATAGAACCTTCATCTGATGATGGATGGAGATAGAGACAGAGGCCCACACTGGAGCACTGGACTGAGCTCCCAGGGTCCCAATGAGGAGCGGAAAGAGGGAGAAGATGAACAAGGAAGTCAGGACCACGAGGGGTGCACCCACCCACTGAGACAGTGGGGCTGACCTATTGGGAGCTCACCAAGGCCAGCTGGACTATGACTGAAAAAGCAGGGGATAAAACCGGACTCTCTGAACATGGCGAGCAATGAGGGCTGATGAGAAGCCAAGGACAATGGCACGGGGTTGTGATCCTACTTCATGTTCTGGCTTTGTGGGAGCCTAGCCAGTTTGGATGTTCACCTTGGACTTTCTACAGGGCAGGGAACCCTGACTGCTCTTTGGACTGGAGAGGGAGGGGGAGAGGAGTGGAGGAGGGGAAGAAGGGTGGGAGGAGGGGGAGGGAAGTGGGAAGCTGGGAGAAGGCTGAAACTTTTTTTTCCTTTTCTCAATAAAATAAAAAAATGTTTAAAAAAAATAAAAAATAAAAAAAAAGATTGCCCCCTCCTCCAGGAATCTTCTGGAACTCTTACAGTTTGGGGTTTTTCGTTGAGTTTCTAGACCTTTCATATGTTAAAAGAGACACAGGTTAAATCTCATAACTGATGAAACCAGTTTGTGTTCCATGGTTATCTTGATCTGTAACTGAAGAGTCGTGAATTCTACCATTTTAACACTGATTTTATTATCATTTATTTTACTAGAATTTAAGAATTTCATATACGACTACTGTGTTGACACGATGTCCACCCCACAATCTCCCCTCTTCAGCACCTCCCCTGACTTTTCTCCCTAACTTCACCTCTTTAATTACTCTTTAATTGCTACAGTATAAAGAACGAGGTGAGGCCTTGCTTGCCTTCTCTACTACATTGCTGTTTCTTGTTCTCCGTTTCTGCCTTTATCTTCATTGTGCGCTGGTGTCTTAAGAATTTGTTTACTGGTTTAGATGGATAAGGTGCAGGCTCCCCTTGTCTCTAATGGACCGTTAAAGCTATAGACGCCCCCTCTAATTGTGGCTTTAGATGCATCCCATGTGTCCTGATTGCAGATTATTATTGTCACTTAGCTTGAACCATTTTCTCATTTCCACTGTGACATTATGCTATGACATATTCTCTACTTATAAGTATATTGCTAATGTGCCAGCCTTGAAAGGTTTTCCCTTCTCAGAATGGTTTCAACATGAATTTAATCACTCAGAATTAACTGAGATTTACCTTATTACTACATATAATAAATTTCAAGTGCTTCTTCTTCACTTGAAAGAAATAAGTGTTATATAGGTAGGTGTTTAGAGAACTAACACATACATAAAATGCACACTGTATGGCCAGCTATAGATACGGATATCCATATACAGATATAGATGAGTTGTAGGCTTTGATTTCTATCAATTAGGTCAAATATTTAAATCTCTGTATTCAAATTCTGAAAGTTAAGATGTAGTGGGAGGAGGCCGCTTGTTTGTCCCTGGCCACTTAGCCCCGAAATAACCACACAGAAACTGTATTAATTAAATCACTGTTTGGCCCATTAGTTCTAGCTTCTTATTGGCTAACTCTTATATTAATTTAAGCCATTATTAGCAATCTGTGTAGCATCACGTGACTGTGGCTTACCGGCTAAAGTCTGTCTCCAGCGGCTCCATGGCTTCTCTCTAACTCTGCCTTCCTCCTCCCATGCTATAAGCCAAGCCAGTTTCTTTATTCATTAACCAATAAAAGCAACACATAGACAGAAGGACTTCCCACACCACTAAGATTTATTTTATTTGTTTACCTAGATACTGACTGGAGAGAGGGAGGAGGGAGGCTGAGAGGGATGGCTAAATATGCAATAATTCTTCCACATTTCATAGATTTAATTTTTCCTCTGTATCTCACACTTTGGACCTGCTGTCTAATATATAGGATTTTTACATTTGTCGGTGTTCCTAGTGTATAAATCTCTGTCACTTTCTACCTACCTCACCTCTCACAATGCCTGTCTTCTCCTTTCTCTGTCACTAAAATAACT
This sequence comes from Microtus ochrogaster, assembly GCF_000317375.1. Classification (NCBI taxonomy): domain Eukaryota; kingdom Metazoa; phylum Chordata; class Mammalia; order Rodentia; family Cricetidae; genus Microtus; species Microtus ochrogaster. The sequence goes on along the minus strand of NC_022015.1, from coordinate 28,765,788 downwards.
ACACTGGTTTCCTTTGCATGGTATTTTCTTGGGATATTTTGGCATGTCCTGCTCAGTTTTCTGTGTTTGCATATAAACCTGTTTCCTGTGAACGGTATGCAATGGTCCAGGTCTCACCCAGTCCGTTGAGAGGAGTTTTAATCCAACTGCAGCCTCCAACACACTCTGTCTGTCATCTGTCCCCACTAACTCCCGTGCTCCTGTTTCCTTCCCTTTTTTTCTCTCTTTCCGTTTGTTTCGTCTATTCTTTTTTTATTCTGGCATTTGGTCAGTCAGTCTCACATCTCACTGTGCTTTTCCAGCAGGGTCTATACACTCTTGCATGACTGGAATATGGCAAGCACTCCCCTAAAGGGAATACCTTAGCAGTTGGCTTCCTCTCCCACTGTTGCCTGAAGTGGAGCTGCAGTCATGATTTCCAAAACAGGATGGGCAGGGTGCTCTATCAAATGCTCCTACAAGGAACAGTCCGCATAACCCTAAGATGTAACAGAGTGGAATCACAGTCTCTCCCAGGTCTCCTATGTAGCATAGAGCTGCACACATTATTGGTGGTTTTATGCCTGTGCCCATCTTGGTTTCCTTGGTTGGCTTCCTCTCCCCTGCATCTCTAAGCTGTTTAGTGTGACCGTTCTTATTATTATGGAGGGGCATCACACAGTATGTCCTTTAGTGAAAGCCTTGCTAACTCCATCCAGCTCTCTGCAAAAGAGCGTCTCCACCCTCAATATAAATTGCAGCTTACACGTTTGCATTGTGTAACATACATCGCTCACACCACCGCGACGATGTTCGAAAACTGGGGGAGGGGCTTTCCACTCTATGGCATCTGCCACGGAATCACGCACTGAGTTCTGACTGCTTACTGGGATGCTTCCTGTTGGGGCACCTGTTGGGATTTTCTTTGTCACTGTTTCTCTATCAGAAGATAGACCTCTTAGAAGGCCAGAGAAGAAATCAGCCTGCATCCCTGTAGTGTCATTCCACCATGCTTTGCTTACAAGCTCTGGCTTCACAGAGGGCAGAAGCATGCCTGTTGTGAGAGCTCAGTGGTACCTTGTGGCAGCTGGGCTTGTGGATGATTCACGTTCCACCAGGCATCTTCGGCAGCTACTGTAAAAGACAGAAAAGCAGATAAAGTGGTCAAGGAGCGGCTGTGTCGCACAGGAATTTAGGGGAGCTGTGGTAAACCTGCTAACTGTCCTCACAGTTGGCAAAGAGAGGTCCAAGGTCGTAAAGCAAGACAGAGATGAAGTCACCAGCGCATCCGTAGGACGCTGTGCTCAGATCTTCACAGGGTGGGTGTGAAGGTTTTAAAAGCCCTCTTAGGCAGAAGGCAGAGTACCCACATGTCCTAGGAAGATGACCTCACAGGAAGTAATGGACAGGATGGCCTATGGATCCCCTGTCTCAGAAGGCAGTGTGCCTACTATGGAATAAACTCCAGAAAGGCTGGATGGAAACCAAAGGAGCTTCTCAGAGAACTGCGCTAGCAGAAGCACAGCCAGCCTGAACCAAAAAGGATGAGAGGGTTTAGATAGAAACCACTGGGGCCACCAAGCTACAGAAGTTCACAAGTCAGCTTGAAGGCTATCCAGATCAACCCAGCCATTTTATAAAAGAAACTAGAAACCAGACCCCAGTGCTGCACAGGCAGGAGTCATTCTCAGGGAACTTCACAGTTCCCTAACCAGAAAAGACACAAGGCGTGTCCTGCCTGGATTTGAGGTGACTTAAGCTCGGGTCTTGCCAAGGCTCTGTTGTGTCTTCTCTCCCCTAAGGTGAAACATCTCCCTATGCCTCACCCTGCTGCCAAGATAGAGGAGGGAGTTCACAAGGCTCGGGGGGAAAAAGAAAATGTGTAAGGGCTTAGGAAGCTCAAAGTTTACAAGATCACATGACCCCTTCCCAAGGCTACATAAGCAGTAATGATCGCTAGGGACCAGAGATTCCTCAGTGGATCTGCCTACAAGTTGAACAAAGCTATAGTGATGTGGCTTTCGAAGTAGTCACCCATATTGAGGTGGCCTTTTTGGTGGCTGCTTTGGAGTCGCTAGGGCTCCCTCACACTGAAGGGCGTGTTCGACCGATACAGTTAAATAAACAGACCAGCTCAAAACAAAAGATATAATTTAATAATTGAAAAATGGGAAAACTCATGCAACCCGAGTAAAAGTTCCAATGTCTAAAATGGTCAGGTGAACACTGTGCACAGAGAGCAAGTGCACCTGGATCTCTAGGTTTTCTTCCCCTGTGGACCAAGATGCCACACCCAAGCAAGATGTGATTGGGTGAGCTTCCCCATCATCACACTCCTGCCAATGGCCTTTTATCTATGCTCCCTGTAAGTGACCCTATTAGATCACCAGGCTAGACTTGAATGGTACTGTTTCTTTGGATGGTGCCTATATAGGGGGTATAGACACTTGTTTCTATCTACCCGGGAAAAAACACACAACAGCCTCCTCTCACACCCCTTTGCTTGACTCTTTTGTGCTGGGCCCCTTGCTGGCCTTTCCCCTTCATGAAGCTGCAGGGATCTGTTGCCTTGACTCTTCGCGATCCCTTCAATTCATAGCAGTCACCACATGCAGCATCTTTGCCATCCCTATAGCTAACTGAGATGATAAAACCCTAAACTTCGAGTCAGCCATGACACGGGGAGACTTCAGTAGTTGAGGGAGAGGTGAGGGCAACAAGAATACAAACGATTTGTGTACAGTGGGAGAAGAGATAGATTACACACACGTGTGCAGGCATTCTGTTCCACTAGCCCAACATGTTTCAGGGTCATCCGTACGAAGAGAACACTTGATAAGGAGCCTGTCTGGTTTCTTTTGAAGCACAGGTAAGTCAATAACCCCTGTTGGGTACATCTTTTGTGTTTCTCCCAGCTTACTGACTTGGCTCACTCAAATATAACCACCAGGTGAATTTGCTTGTCAAATCAGGAACCCAGGACCCTTCCATCAAGTCTTATTTATTCCACTTTTGAAACATCTATCCAACCTAACCTGGCCAGCTCCTTCTCTAGGGAATTCTGGCCAATATACCAATTAAGCTCCAACTACTTCATTTTATATGTCATTCTGGGGGTACATAGAATTTTGTTCGTGTCTACCCAGGAAAAAAACCACATGATAAGAAAGAACCCAGCTATGGCTTAGTTATTCTTTGTGTCCCAAGAGCTCTAGTTTTGAAGGTAGCTAGTTTTCATGGAGACCTGAGGGCTTAGAAGTTGCTGTGGAATAAGGACTCCTGAATTCTGTATGTCTAGGAGAGCATGAAGGAGCTCTGGGGATGAAACACATACTGGTGTGATGGCTACTCTTGGTTGTCAGCTTGACTATATCTGGAATTAACTAAAACCCAAATGGGGCTGGGCATACCTATGAGGGATTTTCCATTTGAAATGAGAAGACTCCCTTCCAACCTGGAATTTTGAGGTAGGAAGATTCACCTCTAATCTGGACCACATCCTCAGCCTATATAAAAGACATAGAAGAAGAAAGCTTGCTCTCTTGGCCTACTTTCTCTCCCTCTCTCTAGCAATTCCATTTCCTCACCAGCATTAGAGACTACTTCTTCAGGATTCCAGCATACACTGAAGACCAGCTGAGATTGGTCTTGTTGACTGAACAAGTATTAGATTCTGGGCACTTCTATTGCTAGTCAGACATTGTTGGACTATCTGGACCACAGCCTGTAAGCCATTCTAATCAAAACCCTTTCTATATGTATAGAGATTCATCCTATAAGTTCTATCCTCTAGAGAACTCAGACTAATACACTTGTCTTCGCAAGGCTTTGTCCATCAATACTGGGGCGGTGGGGGCTAGAGAGCTACATCTGCCATTCAATGGTCACTCATCTTGGTCAGACAAAGGATTGTAAGACACAGGACGGTGAGAAATCAACCTTTGCAGTCCATCTGCAGGACAAGGTGAAGTTTAGATGTCATCGGGTTTCCAGATAAGCAGGAGGAACTAGGTCCTTTATTCTCTTGACTGATGGCTAGAGCTAGCTTGGCTCAGAACTCTGAGATGGAAAGTCACAGTGCATGCATTAGACAAGGCTCTGTGTTCTAAACAAACGAGGTGGAAAATCTGGAGCCCGGCCTATGAAAGAAGAGGACACAAATAAGCAGAGATATAAAAAAAATTATAAAAGCTACAGTCTTCCACAAAAGCAGCCTGGTGGCCATTTTTGCTTTTCCTATACCTTCCACAGAATGGAATACTAACAACTGCTTCATTTTCCCTGGTCTCTTCAGCGTGCTATTAGCTTATTTCCAACATGACCATGCTCAGAACAGCCTTCAGTTAAACCGGGGGATAATTACACCTAGCCAAGGACACCCACTTTCTGGCTAAGTACCAAGAGCTGAGAGGATCTGCCGCCTTTGCTGGGGCTGGGGAGGCCTAGCACAGGTGCATATCACACCATAATTGGCTCTTTTGAAATTGGTAATCGCTTCTTTTGGTAAGCGGGAGTGCCCCTGACAGGTAGGGCTGGGAGAAGCCCACAGCATACATCAGCGACACAGGGGACTTGCGTGACTTAGACAGGCATTGTTAATTGTCAACTTCTCTGAAACCCCCAACATCCTGGGAGGGACTCATTACAAAGATTCCTCTGGAATAGAGATGAAGGCAGGCTTTCTATCTCCACAAATCATTTGTCGGCGACTGTGTTATCAAAATATGAGCCAGCCCCTTCAAATATATTTTAAACACCGTTAATGTATTTCCACATGTCACTGGCTGACAGCTCTGCCATCCTCTCTCCTGCCACCAGGGAAATTTACATGCATTTGAATTCAGTGGGCCAGGCTCAGCCGCCCCACACTGACAGCCCGCTTAACTGGGTGATAAGTTAATCTGTGTGCTGTTTGATGGATTTCTGTCTTTTACCCAAAATAGAGTTTACAAAAATGACTCAAGGAGGCTCTCTAGTTTCTGTGGAACTTGGGGGACTTCGGGAGGTTGGACTCCATAGGGCCAGCTGGGCCTCACACTGATGGCTTCTTACCTCACATGCTTTGGCCTGTATTACAAGTCTCTGTTCTTTTCTTCCAGGGACCTCAAGCATTTATTCAAGGGAATACAAAACTGATCAGACAATATGTCGAGACCCAAGTAGCCTTCAAGAGTGAGATTAGCCGCCTATGTACTTGGTGGCAATGAAATGCCTGTGACCAAATGCCCTGTTGGTTTTTCATTATTAAATTAGATTCCTGGTTTGCGGGGGGTGGGGGGGAGGAAGGGGTATTGAGCCAGGAGCAAGCCCCAAGGTCCAGCAGGGACCTTGATTGACCTGGATAAGGACTACAGCAGTGCTGGGAAGAAATGAGGCTTCAGGGAAGCATCTCTTTGAGATACAACACTCCATGCAGGTGTTGTTGCACGCAGAAGGCCGTAATGCCAAAGGAGAGAGCAAGGGAAAGTGACGAGGCGGAGACAGGAGCAGCCTACAAATAACACTAAGAAGGGGCCATAGGAACAAAATTAGCTTTGGGTAGGATTTGGGTTATTCCATGGGTCGGAAGATACTGCGGGTAGTTTGAATGTATTTGACCCCCATAACTTCATAGGGAGTGGCACTATGAGGAGGAAGTGTGGTCTTGTTGGCAGAGACTGGATTACACATGCCTTTAATCCAGACCTTGAGGTTGGAGGGTACACCTTTAATCGGGGCCACACCTTCTGCTGGAAGTGTGTCACTGTGGGAGCAGGCTTTGAGGTGTTTTCTCAAGCTTCACTCGGTGTGACCCTCAGTTGACTCCCTGTTGCCTGCAAGATATAGGACCCTCAGCTATTTTTCCCGTACCATGCCTGTCTGCACACCACCATGCTCCTCACCCTGGTGGACCGAACCTCTGAACTGTAAGCCACCACAATGAAATATTTCCTTTTTAAGAGTTGCTGTGGTCATGGTATCTCTTCCCAGCAATAAAAACCTAACTAAGACAGATAGAGACGGTGGCAAGTTGATAAGGCTGTGGGGAGGGTAGGCCTCCATTCAACTCTATCTGCTCAGGGAAGTGTAACATGGAATCCATGCTGGGCAGAGAGCAGTGTGGGGGTAGAGTGAATGGAAAAGCCCTGAAAAGACAGAGGAAATTGACCAGAGTGGTTCTCTGGGAGAGCAGGCAAGGGCGGGCACACTGACTTCTGTGCCTGTCTTCTTTGAATGGCATTCCTAACTTCAGGTTGAGGCCAATCAGCATGACTGGCCAGCCATGTCTAGACCCTGAGCAGCAGCTGCAGGGAGGTCTGTGCTGGGCCAGGCCTGTGCCAGCTTGGAGGACCAGAAGCTTGGTGGTGCTCAAGGGTTGTCTGTAGAATATGCATCAGATGATGTACCCAGGAAGATGTCTCCCTGAGGGAGGAGGGTACACAGGAAGATATGTCAGCTCTCTGATCCCACCTTCCTCCAGCTGTGAGGGAGAGCTCCCTTTTCAGCCTTTCCCCAGGCCAACCTCTTCCCAAAAGGAGCACTTGCCTCTGTTCCACACACTGGTCAAATTCTAAATCGATCAGTTTCCTCTGATCTGGGGTCATGGGTCTTATACAACCAAACTGTCCTTGGTCCCCTGGACATTGAATGAGGATCTTTGACCTGCTCAACTTCTAATGTGCCTTCATCTAGAAGCATTTCTTCATACCTTCAGCCACTGTGGCCCCATCTTTCAAGACTCTTTTTACAGCCTGTATCTCCTAGGAAACATCAAGTCCAAATCAAATCCTTACATGAATGAATGAGGGGGATCAGCCGATTGCAGACTCCTGGAAAACTACGCTGGACAGTAGTTGGATCTGGACTCTCATAAAGTCATGCTTATTCTTGAAGCCCCATGCTGACATGGTGTTGTATGGAGCTCCTGAACACTCAGGAAGAAATCCCAAAGACCCACTAGAGGAGGAAGACAATGCCTGGCACCCATTACTCCACCCAAAAGTCACATGAAGTAGAGCTGGATAAAGCCAGGCCCAGTTCGGCTCTTTCCCACAGCATCGCCCTCTCTCAGAAACAGATGTTTTGATTAAGGTGTAACCATGAGGGCAGTGCCTGGAGGGGTTCAGAGCACACCAGCACTTCTGACTACTAACCAATTCCAAAGCTAAAAGCATGTAGGCCTCACTCCTGTGTGCTGCTGCAGGAACTTTCCGGCACTGTGTTCCTAAATTATGAAACACCCAGTATAGTTGGCGTTTTCTCTGGGCCACCAACCAGCTCCAAATACAGACATGGAGACTTATTATTAATTGTGAATGGTCAGCCTTAGCTTAGGCTTGTCCCACTAGCTCTTTTAACTTAACCTGTTTCTACTCATCTATGTTTTGCCTTTGAGCTTTCTACCTTTCTTTCATTCTGTATGCCCTACTTTTCTGCTTCCTCCGTGTCTGTCTGTCTGGATCCCAGCCTCTCCCTGCCATCTCCTTTTCTTTTTCCCCCAAATCTGAATTCCTTCTCCTACTTACTCTCCCTACCTGGAAGCTCTGCCCATACCTCCTCCCTCACTATTGGCCATCAGCTTTTTATTAGAGCAATCAGGTGCCTTAGGCAGGCAAGGTGAAACAGCAGCACATCTTTACATAATCAAACAAATACAACACATCTTTGTGTAGTTAAACAAATATTCTGCAACAACCCAGGAGCCCTTTATGCACAGACTCTGGACAATTCAAGTGCAGTGTCTGTGTTATCCTTTCTTGAACTGGCTATCAAGGCTGCAGTTCAGAACGGGATTTGCAAGTCATTCAGATTGCTCTAATATAAATGGATAGTATCTTTGTTTTTTTTTTCTATTGCTATAAAGAGACACCATCACTGAAGCAGCTATAAAAAAGTACATTGGAGGTTCGCATACAGTGTCAGAAGTTCAGAGTCCATGACTATCATGGTGGTAGCACGGCAGCAGGTAGGCATGCATGGCTCTAGAGCAGAAGTGGGGAGACACACTGGGAATGATGATCTTTTGAAACCTTGAAGATCACCTCCCAGCAACAACCCCCCAACAAAGCCACACCTCCTAATCCTTCCCAAACAGTTCTACCTGCGGGAGACCAAGTATTCACATACATGAGCCTGTGAAGGCCATGTCATTCAGACCACCGCAGGCAGGGCTCTGTTCCCCTCCTGCCACCAGCTCCCTTCCCCACAGAGGCTTTGCAGAGGCTAGCGGCATGGAAAGTCTGACAAGGTATCTCTGTCGAGAGGAGTGACTTTACTGAAGCAGCAGGCAGGGGCTGTGGATCCTGGAAAACAGCTTACCATGGCCCAAAAGAAGCTGGAAAGTCCACTTAGCCGATGAACATTCTGGGCATTGAATAATAGTCACAACCACAAAACCCTTTAAAATAGGAGTCATGAGCCGGGCGATGGTGGCGCACGCCTTTAATCCCAGCACTCGGGAGGAAGAGGCAGGCGGATCTCTGTGAGTTCGAGACCACCCTGGTCTACAAGAGCTAGTTCCAGGACAGGCTCCAAAGCCATAGAGAAACCCTGTCTGGAAAAACCAAAAAAAAAAAAAAAAAAAAAAAATAGGAGTCATGATGTCCACAGGCCAAATGCAGCCACAAGCCATGATATATCGGCTCACCCATTTCTTCTCCTGCACTACCTGTCTGCCTTTCTGACTGGGTAATCCCACAGCCAGCAGTAGCCTGGCCCCTGTGAAAGTCCCACCTTCTGGAAGCTCTTCCCTCTGCCTTCTGTTCTCTCCCAAGGTTGCTGTGAGCCACCGGGTGGGTCTGAAGTGACAGATCTCCTCTGCCCTCTCTGTAAACACAGGGATAATGTGGGATGCAGACGCCGGGGCGGACACACGTGGCGTCCTAGATTCAGATCTGTCGTCACAGGCCCCCTCATCAGGACCACAGCGGCTCCCACTGTGCACACCTGCAGCTGCTGACTGCAGAGAAATGAGAAATTCCGAGGCTACAGGGCACCCCACAAGTTTGCACAGAGGTATTTAACACAGGTGTTTCTATAATTGTGGTGCATAAGGAAGCTTCCTGGGTTCAGTAGTGGGAGGCCCTCACCAAGCCTGCCTCCACCTGCCAGAGGAGGCTGCCGGTGGCAGGTTTGGAGCTCTGCAAGGAGCTAGACAAGAGGAGTCTGCTGGCAGGTGCTGGCACACATCCCTCTGACAGGTACCCACTCATGCTTCACCTGAGGATTGTCTGCAGCCAAAGAATCATAAAGGAAAAACAGCATGGGCTTGCCATTGCGCACACTAAAAACTGCCTCTACGAGCATCAATAATAAATTCAATTTTTTTTTACCAAAAATTATTTTAAAAGCCTGGAATACTCTGGTACTTGCTATAATTAATTCTAAAATATTTTATTCTTGTGATATGAAGATGTAGTTAACACGTAACCAAACTAAAATGTGAAGTAAAGGCATTTAAGCACATCAGGCTGTTAACTAATAATAACAGCATTTTTCTGAGTTCCAGGTTGTTTTTGTTGTTTTATAGCCTTTTCTAAATGTTTCCTGTTTGAAACCTGTAGTGGGTAGTTTACATTATTTTTAGAAAGGCATCCACATTTGTATCTTCTTAAAAGGTTCTGAAAAGAGCTGGAAAGATTGGAAAGATGGCTCAGCAGTAAGGAGCACTTGCTGCTCTTGCAGAAGGGCAGGGATCTATTCCCATGACCCATGTCAGGTGGTTTGCAAAGTATCTAGCTCAAGGAGATACAATGTCCTCCTCTACCCTCCTAGGGAACCCCCCGACACACACACGTGGCATATGTGAACAGAAAAATATACACACACATAAATAAAAAATAATAAAAATAAAAATTTTAAAAGGTCTGCAGGCCCTTTGGCTTTGCTTCCTCCCAGAACACAGAGGAACTGCCAAACACCTGCTAAGACCCTGGAAGCGGCAGCCACAGACAAAGAGGTGAACAAGATGCGACCATGCTTGCACCTGTTGGCCTGACGAATTTGGAGCCCTGGAGGAGGTCAGTCAAGAGAGCTGTCAAGTGGTAACCGACGGACCAAGGTGGGGGGGGGGTTTAAAGTCGAGAGTCAACTGGAGCCAAGGCCTGCCAGGGGCGAGGGCACCAGGGATCAGGAAGCCTTGACACGTGGATGGCCTGAGGTTTGAGCAGTCAGGCTTGGAGCTGAGAAGGCAGCAGGGTATGAGGCAGGGGCTACGAGGGCCCACTCTTCTTCCCGCAGCACAGCAAGAAATCCTGACTTCTCTCCTGCCCCTCCCTCCGAGGTCACTGTCACTGATCTCCCCAGCTTCAGTCTCAGAGGACCATAGCGAAGCAAGAGAGACTAGACATATTTCAAAAGTAACTGCCACGCTCATGCACCTCCTGACTCAGTGGGTGGAGTGGACTGCAGCCACTTCCCCCAATACCGAATGAAGACTCACACTTCCCTGTTGTCCACCCTTCTGCTTAAACCCCTAGGTTAAGCAAGGAGAGAGAGAGCAGGACAGCAGCCCTGACCTCCCACTGCAAACTCACACACGTGGCCACATACTTCAGGCACACAAGGATGGGAAGGGAGGACAGCCCACTTGCAGAGCAGAAGGACACCTAGGAATGCAGCCCGAGTCCATGCCTGGGCAATGCTCACTCAGCCCTGGAATGGTCCTGCTTTTGCAAGTGACAGGCTCCGCAGCAAGGGGAGCATCTGCAATCCAGAGGGCCATTTGGCGCCTCTTTCATTTTTAACGTACTTTCCAATATTATTTCTCCTTCGCCACATGGTGAATTTTGTCCTTCTGAGAGCCAAAGACAAACACAGGCATGCTCCACATACACAATCAAAGGGAGCTGTTTCCTAGCAACAGGAGCCCTGGGTGGCCAGAAGCCACCTTCCCTTGCAGGGACTGGAGCTCGGCCTATGGGCTTAGAGGCTGTCACTGAAGCCAGACCCACGCAACCTGAGAGGAGGGTTGGGAGCCTGCATCTCTCCATGCTAGTGGCCCAGTTGCTTGACGTATTTGATGCATGGGTACAATCTCATACGTGTGCACAAAACACATGCACTCTGACTACATGCATACAAGGTCCTCTTTGTCTACATAACTGATCAAGGCTAAGCCACACACAGACCTGTAGTCAGTGGGATTGTGATGGGGTTCCCTAGTCCCGACTCTACCCTAGATCTCCTCAGATGACTGAAGCCAACAGGAGGGAATAGTGTGGCTCCCCAGGCACCAGAGAAACTCCTGCTTCATGAGAGATCTATGGATGGCCTACTGGAGCAGTGTCTTCATACAGATCTCTCTCCTCAGGTAACCTGTGTGATTCTGAACCTGCCATCTCTGCAGGGAACCTATAAGCTACTCAGAGAAGTCGCCACAATGTTCCCAACTTAAGTGTGCTATTACCCAGGGTTAATCCATCTGTATTTTTGCAGTACATTAGAGAGACTCAGTGCATCCTATATGGGAGGATCCCATACATTCTATGAAGTATCTCACTTTTTTTGTAATTGGTATACATGTTTCGGGGCAGGGAGAAATGTATGGGAAAGGATCCCCCAGTTCTGACAGCTTACCTAACCAGTACTATCCATAAGCCCTATCCATAAGCCATGGATTCTGTCACTTAAAAGTAAGGTTATTTTGGCTCTGCTAGTGAAATCTTCCAATTCTATATAAACATTCTTATATTATTTTATTTTTTTAATGCTATCAATAATAAATGCTGTTCCATGCCTTCCAATATTAGCTCAAACTACCCTGAGCACAAAAGGATGACACCCGAAGGTTTTATGGAATGCTAAGATGGGCAGAGCATCATGGAAGACACAAAGATTGTCCTGTACTGGGAGAGGAGAAGCCACTCTTAGGTAAAATCACATTCTCAAAACTGAAAAAAAAATGCAAATCCACCCCAATACCAATACAGCAATGTAAAACTGAGTGACTCCCACACTTTCCTCAACTGAGAGGCAGTGAGTCCTCCCAGTGGGAGCACCTCACTCCATGACACCCTGTCACATGTGGGAACTACCGAGTACTGGGAAGGCAGGGCAGCGCAGGGAACCCCTAAAAGGTAGCTCCCCATTGGCCCCGCCTTTCATTTCTAATTCGGTTTCTGTTTCCTTTCCCCTTATTTTTGTTTTATTGTGCGATTCCACAGGGATTTTTAGATGCTATTATTTTGGGACGTGTTTTCCAAAAGCAGTTCTTGGATGTTTTTCTCACTTCCCGACTTCCTAATTTTTCTGTCTGCTTGGTGGAGAGCGGAGCTCCACTCCTCCACACCCCCCTCCCCACCCCAAAGCCTCTGCTCTTTGAAGTTAATTTAGCTTTTCTTTGGGGGCTTTGTTCGGTGTCTGCCAGCTTGTATGTCTGGATCAAAGGGTAATCTTTTAATTGGAAGGTTTTATGATTTTTATTTATATCTTCTTCAGTTCCCGAGAATGCTTCGTGGAGACAGGAAAGTCCTGCTTTGGCAAAAGAGCCGCCCATATGTCTGTTTACCCTTATTAACAGACTTCTCCATGCCCCCCCTGAGCTGTGGTTCTCACTAGCAGTGAGAGGCTGGCTGCCTTTCCCTGCAACCATCTTCCTGCCCATAGCCACCCTTCCCCATTGCTACTTCTTTACAGTATTTTAAATGCCTTGGTGCTGTGTTATATGACCCTACTGAAGGAGTTTAATTAATGTCATTCACGCATCCATTGGGTTTTATATTTTTATCAAAAGCAATGGACATGCTATCTAATTGCTTAAATGAAGCACGCTTTATCTTTTGTCCTTCCCAAGCCTTAATTCTCTTTTGTCTGTAGTTGGACGTCTACCAAGCAGCATCTTGTAAGATCTGATTTTTTTTTCAATCCACTGAGGGACGTGTTTTATATTTTGGTTTTTGGGTTTTTTCCCAATGGGTGAAGTTAAGTGTTGTGGTCACCAATGTAATTGTGACAAACTAGTTGAAAAGCTCCCTTTCTGCTGAAATTCACACATTAATCACACTCTTCCCGGGCACTGGTGGGCAAGTACATGATCCATGCCCCCCTCAAACCAGCATCATCTCCAGGCATGGGTCACAAAACCTGCACATCTGTAGTACTTCGTAGCATCTCTTCATCAAAGCCCTTTCTGCCCCTCATATGGAGGAGGGTGATCTTTGACCATTTTTGTACGACTTGAGTCCCGTGTTCTGAACTCGGGTTTCCCTCTGCCTCCAGTGCCTTTTGCTGAACAAGTGAATGCTCAGTTCACACCCTTCCATGTTTCTCCAGTCCCAGAGACTGTGACAGAGAACCTGACGACCAGAGTTGGTGGCCTGAGCCTTAACATAGGGGAAGAAGACAGCAGCGGCACTGCAGCTGGTGAGAAGCAGCAGGCAGAATGCTGTAGTGGGATCACAGGGAATGAGAGTCTCCGGTCAGAGCTGTTTTCTGTGGTGGTGGGGGCAGCCAACAGGTTAGGCTGGTATTTGAACTGATACCTCGGTGAATACAGGAAATGAGTCATGGAGATATCTGCTGGGGAGAGAGGGGGTGAAGCAGATCAGTCAGTGCAAAGGCCCTGAGGCATGTGGGGTATGGACAGAGGAGGACTGATGGACCAGTGAGGTTAGGTAGGAAGGTCGGGGAAGGAGGGTGGGAAGGCAAAGGAAGCACTACGGAAGTTCTAAGCAGGGACGTGGTTTAAGCTGTGCTGTATCATTAAAAATACTCTGGCTGCTAAGCGGAGGCCAGAACAAAGGGAAACCAGGGGACTGACACCCTGTAGACTCCGGTGACCACAGAAGGAAGGGAGACAAAGGCAGATGTGCCAAAGCCATGTCAGATGTGGCACACCCATTGGATGTGAGGGGACGGGACACAGGAAGTTGAGGCAAACTGAGTCTTCTTCAGATGTAGTAGCTACCCCCAAGCGGTCAGAGAGCCATGAACTGTCAATGTTTTCATTGACGTTCCTCTGTGAGCAACTGTCTGTGAGGGTTCGAAAGTGTGTCCTCAAATAATGGTGAGACATAGCCCCTTGTGTGGCATCACTGACAGTGTCCTGGGGGACATGGAGTCATGAGGGCAGAGCCCTTACGGATGAGTTTCTGCTCTTACATGGATTGCCACACTTCTGCCCTTCCACCTCCAATCCTGGGCATGTAGAACAGCAATACCCCATCCTAGAATCAGACACAATATAAGTTCCTCACCCACACCAGCAGCCTTGACCTGGCCTTGGACTCTTCAGACTCCAGAACTCTGAGCAATAAACCTCGGGCTTTTATAAATGTCTGAGCCTCTGGTATTTTATTACAGCAGCCTCAGACAGGCAAACTCCTCAGCCATCTCCCATGCAGGTGTCTTTTCTCGTTTTAGAAGCTGATGGCTTCCCAGAATGACGCGTTTCTTTCATCTGTGCAGTTCAAGAAGAGCAAAACCTTCTTTTGGTCCCAGAAAAGAGACATTGGGATGGAGCTGTGAAAGTGCAAGGCTAAAGGGAGCTTCCCACCGCCTTCACTCACGAAGCCATTGTTGTTTACGTATGGACCGGACTGCATCAAAACCACGACTACTCCAACCCCCATATTTCAGAATGGAACTGTACTGGGACCTGGGGCTGTTAAAAGAATAGTTCAATTAGAACAAGTCCTCTTGGTCCAGTCTGACTAGTGTCCTTATAAGAAGGAGAGGCTTAAACACAGAGACACATGTGAGGATATCCACGCCACGAGATGACAGCAAGTGAGCCAGAGAGAACAACACAGCCAGCCCACTCTGGACCTCAGCCTCGAAAACTGGCAGACTAAGCATCTATCAGTCAAGCCCTTGTCCTGTAATAGAGCCCACCACCAAAGCCACCACAACTTCTATTCTTTCCCCCTTTAGAATTAGGAAGCTGTGCTACATCTCCACACTTAGACTGCTTTCCCAACCATGATGCTTTTCTTACTGAGGAACTTTTGGGAGCTTTCTTGGTTTCCTTGCGACACATAACAGTCACAGTATTTCCCATCAGCCAACATGGTTGCAAAGTAATTTTCCCCTCAGCCAAACTATCTGAAAAAGCCACTGAGAGAGAAGGAAGCAAGCAGAGTTTCTGTGGCATAATGTCCTGGGTACTGAAATGGCCACATAAGGACTTGGGCACAGAGGCCTGAGCAGTTGATTCCCAGGTAGCCACTGTGAAGACATCTTGGTTTTTGCTGGATGCAGAAGAGTCAACTAATACCCTAGAGAAAGTGGGCGAAAGTGAGGACCCCAAAGGGATGGTGCTTCTGTAAGGGTGAAAAGGTGAGAAACCAAACAAAGTCACGGTGGGAAGTGGCCACAGCACTTAACTAGGGAGCCTACCCTGTCCAGGTCGGAAGGAGGAAGGAAGAGAAAGGAATGAAGAAAGGAAAGAGGTGTCTGGATAGCCTGGTAATAAAGACACCCAGCACCACCCACTGGTGCCTGGCCACTTGTGCCTCCCCAGAGCACTTGAACCCTACCTACTCTTGGGCCCAATCCACAGCCTGAAGCCTGGCTGACAATAGTGACAGGTCTTTAGCTTAGACCCTGGTGTAGGGGCTCATGGGGTTCATTATGGAATATTCAAGCATCCTAACACTTTTAGAGGTAGTTGTTTCTGAGACGCTTTAGGGGTTTATCTTCCTATGACCCAAATATTTAAGTGTTTTGCCGAAAAACAGAACCTGAGCCCCAGGGCAACTTCCTTCACATCTTACACCCTTTGCCATCCTCTCATGTGGCCCTCTCTCTTGTGTTCTGTCAAACACTATGCTTTCAGTAAGTTGAAGGTGGCCCCATGCAGCGCCACGTGTCCTTTGAATGACATTTGGGGGGGGGGGGCTGTGTGCTCGACAATTTTATATAAGAGGTATTCCTCTGAGAGGTTGCCAAGCTGGTCTCGTCAGAAGCTGATGAGGATGCCCAATATGTTCGGTGCTACTGCCGAGAGGGCTTGGCAGGCCCCGGTGCCAGGCAGCCAGATTCACCCTGGGCTCCAGCACAAACACGCAAACCATTCGGGCTTTGTCCTCAGTCGCCTGGTTCCAGCGTAGTCTCTGGGGCTGGGCATTCTTGCCAAAATGCTCATGACATCACTCGTATTATTAATAATTACAGGTTATTCACAGATGGGTGGGCAGATGGACACATGGCCAGAGAGATTTGTTTAATCTCAGCCAGGCTATTTCCCCTATGCACCTCCCTCTGCCTGCTTGGGCTGCCTCCCCGGGGAAAGAAATAATGAAAAATAAAATTTTTTATTAAAGAAAAATGAAGCTCTGATGGGGGTTGATTGGGCTTTCCCCTTCTGGAAGAAAACTGGACATAGAGCTCTCCCTACACTCAACAGGGTCTGTGAGTTTCTGAATTAAAATGTTTGGAAGGGCTCAGGTTCCTGTCCCTTGTCACACCCATGGGTGGTTGTGGTTCCATCTGTGAGCCAGAATCCATGGTGGGTCAAGAGACATAGCTGAATATGCATATGTACATACATACACACATACGTACCCATACCCACACCCCCGTACATTCATAATGCATGCTATAATTATGTATGTTTGGTAATTATGCATACAACATAATCGTTATATTTAGATAGATACAGATAAATTATAGACAGATGATAAAAATAGATAAATGATGGGCAGATAACTATATAATAGATAAATAAATGATGGAGATAGATAGATAACAGACAGATAGACTTACTTTAAAAATTTTAGTGCGTGATCCACAAGCACTTCCCAGAATTCTAGGAGGACAGTGGAGACCTTGTCACCTGGAGTGTGCTAATAGGACCTATGCTGAACAGTTGAGTACATGATCCCATAAACTTACCATTAATGGGGTTGAGGAGAGGTTCAGTGAGTCAGAATTCTTGCTCTTCAAGTGTGAAGCTTAAAGCTTAAATGCCAGCACTTGCATGAAGGCAAGTCAGGCATGTTTGCCCATGTAACCCTAGCACTTGGCGGGCAAAGACAGACAGATCCCAGGATCATGCTGGCCTGCCAGCCTAGCTAAAGGGGTGAGCTTCTGGATGAATGAGAGATCTTGTCACCAGGCAATAGGGTGGAGAGCAACAGAGGAAGACACTTGATGTCCTACTTTGGCCCCTGCATTCACATGCATAGACACACATACTCATATACGTGTAACACATACACACACAAACACACACAAAGGTCATTAGAAAGACATATTGTGCTCAGGGAGGCACAACTGTGTGCTGCGTATTTCTTAGAATTTATCAGTTCTCAATCTGAAGCCTTAGTTTTTGGCCAAAAACATAGCAAGAGCTTAATAAATATATTTGCCTTAAATAAGAAGAGGCAGAAATCTAAAACGTGGATTCCCTCCTCCCCAGTCAGGTCAGCTCACCCCAGGGCAAAAAGGCAGGGCCATTTTGAAATCAGGGAATGCCGGAGAGACGAACCAATCAGGCCAGCCTGGTTGACACACTGTCTACAGCTTATTAAATATTGAAGCTACTCATGAGACCGCAGAGCCCACGCCATCCACGGTGACTGAGAATACAGGCGTTGTATGAGTCACGGTCCTCTGCATACAGAACGTTCACCACGTCAGCCTTTGGCACCACCCCGTGGGACCAGAAGAGCATGCTACAAACCAGCAGATACCAACCCTGGTGATTTTATTTTCTGATGCCACAAACAGTTCTGTGCCAACAACCCATTATTCTCATCCAGCAGAATGCACATACAAGCCAATGAACCAGGCTGGGCCTCTAGCCTGAGACCAGCCAAGGCAGCCAGACTAACTGGCCCACCTGGGGCTCCTACTTTTGACCTCAGTTTCATTAACACAGTGCTTTTGCCCCACGAGCCAACCAGACTGCTGAAATATAAATCAACTGCCTTCTCCAATTCCCCTTTCCTCTGGCCAAGGTGCTAATGAATGAGGCAGTGACCAAGGGGTGAAACAAGAAGAGAGAATGGACTCAGGGAGGTCACAAATTGGGTAATCTTGTTCCAAACAATGGCGAGGCAGATTACAGACTTTTCCATGCAAAATGCATCCTCCTCCTCCACATGGACCTTCTGACCCTGAATCCTTGGTACCTCTATCCCCATCTCTACCTTCCACAGACCAGATTCCCAGCCCTCCAAGCTCTGGAACCTCAAATAAAATAAAATAAAATGGTGTTCTGCCAAGTCTTGGACACTTACAGGCTGTTGAAGAGGAAAAGGTGTGTGTGCTGAAGTTAAAACTGTTTTTCTCTAAGATGAGCTGCACTGTGAAATGGTTGCTCAGCCCACTGGAGCTGGCCCTTGTTGGTAGTTGTCTCCCAGCTCCACAAGGTCTCAGCACCAGTCTGCCTTCTCAGTGTCTCTGGCCCACAAGGCCAGCTCCTGCCACGCTGGATGGCCCACAGTCCCTGCGCTGACCATCAGCTCCTGCTGTGCTGGATGGCAAACAGTCCCTGCACTGACTGCCAGCTCCTGCCACGCTGGATGGCCCACAGTCCCCCCTGCACTGACCACCAGCTCCTGCCATGCTGGATGGCCCATAGTCCCTGCACTGACCACCAGCTCCTGCTAAGCTGGATGGCCCACAATCCCTGCGCTGACCGCCAGCTCCTGCCCTTTGTGCTTTGAAACTCTAACCTCAGTTTCATCTCTTCAAATTCCAGGGCAGTCTGATTTCCTTTTGAGGATATTTCCTGAGTCCCCGCTTCTTTTGGACTCAACGACCTTGATTGCCCTTCTCAGATGGATATTTTCACCAGGATGCGTTGCCACGCTCTCTGCTTCATCTCTACAGGGCTGCCAAGGCCCGCATGGCAATTCCATTTTTCTTAGCAGAGCTAAGCAATCATCATTTGTCTTTAAAATTGGCACATTCCTCCAAATACATTCATGAGATGGTTGGGTGTCTGCTTTGATGAGAGCAGGAATCTTAAAGAAGGCCTCTCCACCCACTTCCCTACACCCCAATGTAATGCAAAAAGAAAAGGGAAAAAAGGTGGGGATGATGTGCCCTATAGAAAGAGGGATTTGGGGCACAGACATTGAAATGTATGAGGTGATGTGGGTCCAAAACTATAAGCTCAAAATTCCATCCTGTAATGAAACAGGTACCAAGTAGAGGGAAAAATTCTAATCGCATATAGAGAGCGCAAGAACATATTGCATTTCTATGTAAAACAAACTGATTTCTCAGAACTCTGTGAGAAATTAGAATTATTCATTCATAACTTCATAGATGAGGTTTCTCTGCTAGCATCTCACTAATCCCTGTTTCCATCACAGCTCGGAAGAAAGACGGACTCAAGCTTTGTACTTTAGGGACATCTGAGCTCCTAGGAGGGGGAAAGAGAGAGCTAGAGACTGTTCGTGTGTCATCAATAACTGGGGGCCGAACTGTACACTCGGGTCTTCTCAGAGCACCATGGGGTTAGGAGTTGAGCTCCCTGTATCCCTTGAGCCACAGCAGTCCGCATACCCAACCTTGTTCCAAAGAGGACAGAAGAAGTAGCCAGTGACTTAGGGAATTAACTCACAGACACATGCTCCAAGGTATGGGTTTGTCACCATAGCTGAGGCTATGCTCTTCTATTATGAGTGGTCTTGCTTACGTAAAACCATTTGCCATTTGTGAGACCATGGGGTCATCTCTATCACTCACTGTGAGACCATGGGCACAAGGGGTCATCTCTATCACTCACTGTGAGACCATGGGCACAAGGGGTCATCTCTATCACCCACTGTGAGAACATGGGCACAAGGGGTTTCTTCTGATACTGAAAAGTATCAGAAATATTCCCCAGCCTAGCTAACAGCCAGCACTATTCAGTAGCACAGGATAACTCCACTCACAATGCCCAGAAAGTGTTGATGATAGAAACAAAAGCAGGTAAATATGATTTGCCTAGAAATTCTTATTCTTTCACTTAAGTTCCTGATTACAGTTGAAATCCGCAAGAACACTAGGGTGTTCATGTTTGACTGTTTACATACATACACAAGCCACAAGTACGTACAACTGTGTGTATATATGGCATATATCCCTGCGGTAAGGTGGCTGCTCACAACTTGCTGACCTTTACTCCCACTGTCTGGGTATCCCCCACCACCCCTTTCCCAGGGGATAGTGCAATATGGTAGAGAGAGGCAATGAATTCTCGCAGAAGTTGGGTAATGTTTCCCTGGCCCCTGTTGCTTTTAGAATCTCCTCTAAAATTCAACTGGCAAGTTCCCAGACACCTGATGTAGGAAGGTCATTGGTTAAAAAAATAAAGAAACTGCTTGGCTGGCCCTCATAGGTTAAAACATAGGTGGGAGGAGTAAACAGAACAGAATGCCGGGAGGAAGAGGAAGTGAGCTCAGACTCGACAGCTCTGCGCTCTGGAGCAGAGACGCCATGCTCCCGGCTCCTGGGCGGACGTGGGGATAGCTCTGCTCTCTGAGGCACACGTGATGAAGCTCCAACCCAGGATGGATGTAGGCTAGAATCTCCCTGGTAAGCACCTCGTGGGCTACACTAGAAATGGGCTAGTCCAGGCGCGAGAGTTAGCCGAGAAGAGGCTAGATAGAAATGGACCAAGCAGTGTTTAAAAGAATACAGTGTCCGTGTAATTATTTCAGGGCATAAGCAAGCCAGGGGTGCTGGGGATGCAGCCCTGCTGCTCTTGTTACAACAGACACCCCCACTCCTAGTATGGAACCCATGGGATGGTTCTAAACCTAACATGTGCGATTCTGGTACAAAGACAGCTTCCTCCTGAAACAGCAACCAAACCAAAGACATCCACACCAGGTTAGCTGTCAACCCCTAAATATATCTCAAGTCAATGCCTCTGTAGTCCCCTCTTTGACTCTCCTCCATGATTGCCACCTGCGACCATTTCCCACCATGGTTGACAGGAGTCTCTGAATGTAGGGGAGATGATTATCCCCATCTAGCTATTCTTAGTTGACAATCTTGGGGTTCATAGAGAATACACTAACTTAAACTTGATACCTTTAATAAATCAAGTGTACTTTAAACACAAAAGCTGACTTTTAAAAAAAAAAGTAAATCTGCCCCTCAACCAAAGAATGGATAAGGAAAATGTGGTACATTTACACATGGAGTACTACATAGCAGAAAAAAAATGACATTTTGAAATTTGCAGGCAAATGGATGGATCTACAAAACATTCTTTTGAGTGAGGTAACCCAGACCCAGAAAGACAAATATCATATGTACTCACTCATAAGTGACTTTTAGACATAAAGCAAAGAAAAACCAGCCTACAATTCACAATCCCAGAGAACCTAGACAACAAGGAGGACCCTAAGAGAGACATACATGGATCTAATCTACATGGGAAATATAAAAAAGACAAGATCTCCTGAGTGAATTGGGAGCATGGGGACTATGAGAGAAGGTAGAAGAGGAGGGGAGAGGTAGGGAGGGAAGGGGAGAAAAATATATAGCTCAATAAAAACAATAATTTTTTTTAAAAAAGAAGTAAATCTGGTCCCTGCTTAAATCAGTTAGTTTTATTATTTCCTTCTGTAACTCCATGAAGACTTCTTAGCTTGTTTACAGATAAACAATGTCACGGAGGCATAGGAAACACTTTAAAATGATGGGATAGGTGATTCCAAAGATTCCACCTGGTACGCTGGCCTTATCAGCCACTGGGTCCCATGAACTCCAGGCTCTAACTAGACAGAACTTCCTTTAAGTGTATTATGAGTTTGACTGTCATATAGATTATGCTGAAGTCCTAGCTCGAGTTAATGTGACTTTATTTCCATCTTTGCAGTTAACCAGGTTAAGGCCACTAGGATAGGCAAAGATCCACTGTAACCAGTGTCCTCATAAGGTGGTTAGTTGAAGAAAAAGACATACATGGAGGGAGGACTCTATGAAGACAGAGAATGAAGCTGTGTACCAATGGAGAATCTCCTGGGGTCAGAAGTTAACATTCAAGCTCAAAACAGACTCTTCCCTTGGAAACAGCAACTTTGATCTTGAACTTCTAACCCTCAGAACGGCAAGCCACATCATACCTGGTAATTTTGTTTGTTTGTCTTTATAGCAGTTGGAGATGATCAATAGAATGCACTCACCCATAGCTAAACTTTCCTCCCATCTTGGCTTCCTCTCTGCATGGAGTCAACTCCCTGGTGCCCTTGGAGACCTTAGACTTTTCTTGTGTTAGTTCTCACATGATGAGTCATAGAAAGCTGACCAGACATGCAAACATGGCCCGTACCATCCATGGAATACCACTGCCCATACTCTCTGAAGAAATTGTCTCGGAATGCTCAGAAGCTGATCAGTAATGGCCATTTTCTTTCGTTTTCACGCCTGCTTCCAACTCAAGACCAACCAGAACATGCCAAACATGGTCATCAGGTGAATCCCATTGGTCACCCCTCTTCCAGTGAATACACCTCTAGCTCCCCAGCTTCCAATAGCACACACCTGCCAATACCATCCCTTTGCCTTCCTGAGCCCAACCAAACTCTGGTGGCAAATGATGGCTGAGCCTTGCTGAGAAAGCTCCTTTAGATGTTAAGTTAGTTCTGTTTGTTCTCACTTTGGTGAGGGGAGGCTTCACTGATTTCTACATTCTGTCTCTCATATCAAGTCACAGGTTCCAGAGAGAGAGAGTTCAGGGCTGGTCTACCCATGGACTGTAGGAAATGTTTGCGGTATAGAAATAAAGTGAATGGATGTTGTTGCAACAATAAAGAAGTATCTGATGAATGACTGAGTGAGTTTTGCACAACTTGGGTATCTGGAAGAAGTCCTCACTGAGCATAAAACACAACCATGAATTGTGTGGCTTGGGTTTGATTGCCTCTGGCAGCTCTGGGCTTTGGTCAAACTAAGGGAAAATGGCCAGACTGTGAGTTTCTAGCTTCCAATACAATATGAATTATTCTTGCAGCCTTATTTATTGTGGTATTTTTCAAATTATAATAAATTTGCTTTCTTCTGAATATTCAGCTGCTTCTGAAGTTACCCAAAGGATGCAATTAGGCCCTGGGGAAATATGCCATTATGTGCACATATCATGCTTTGCATAGGGTTTCCGTCATCTGCATAATTTATGTGCTTCTGCATAATTTTGCTCCTTTTTATGTTTTCTATGTGTTTGCGCGCTAATCTAGAAGTCGGCTTCTCACCATCAGAAACAGAGAGAACTCGAGTTCGCCTCGGTTCTTCACCCAACCCGCTTCACATCCAGTGAAGTCCTGATGGAAGTCGCGGGAGACAGCTGCCTTCCCGTGCTCCAAACATCAAGGCCTGGAGAAGTATAAGGTTCGGGGGTTTCCAGAATGAAACAGAGCCTTGTTCATTTTTGTACTCTTCAGAGTATTCACTGAGGTCGCTGATGAATGGTGCTAGCATTTTAAAACTCTTTAAACTGTTTATAATCCTCACTTTGCTTTTGAAACAGAAAAACAATGCCAAAATTAATGGCTTTCTAAAGCTTCTGATGTGAGGTGGCTGCATACAAATTTCCCTAACACTGAGCAAGCCCCTCACCTGGGAAACAGGTGAGTTATGTGCAGCTCTTGTTGGACTTTGATTTTTTTCCTCTCTTATCAGCCTTTTCAACTTTCCATATTTTTAATTTTTTTTACCTCTTATGATTTTTGGGCTGCCCCAATATCTGTTCAGTACAATTATTAGCTATGAGACTGAGTTGCCCAGGTTGAGTATTTGTCCAACATCGAAAGCTTTGACTCAATAGCCTTCGTCAATATGTCCAACTTGAAAACCTCTAGACTGTGCCCCCCCAAAAAAAATCTCCTGACTGTCTCTTCCTGTGAGGATAAATACTGTCATCAATTTAACGCAATGAGTTACCCACTCTGGACCACATGGATGATTCAGAGATCTTTAGGAATATTCCAAGCACTTGCTTCTTTCATTGATGAAGAAACTGAGGTCAAGATGAAAACCATCACCTCCACTTTAAGAGCCAAAAAGAAGAGGAGGGTACTTGTCTCTATTTACCCAACACAGTCTAGAGCACCTGTTCTCAACCTGTGGGTATTGACCTCTTTGGGGGCCACATATAAAATATCCTGCATATTAGATATTTATGATTCATAACAGTAGCAAGATTACAGTTATGAAGTAGCAACAAAATAATTTTCTGGTTGGGGTCACCACAACATGAGGAACTGCATTAAAGGGTCACAGCACTAGAAGGTTAAAACCACTGCTCTAGGGCTTTCTAATTGCAAAATCAAGGGAGGCAACTTATGCCAGATCTACAAGGCACACTGAGAAAATAACAAGGCAGGCAGATAAATACTGAGCGAAGAACTAACTGGTCACAGGTAAACAGCCCTCTCTGGATGTCTGTGAGCACTAGTCAACAGTTCAGTGTTTCACAGACTAGGTCATAAGAGTCCTTGAGTAGTATAGTGTCAATATTATGTCCACCGAACCCACCTCACTCCTAATCTCATCCAATGTTGACCTCTAACCACCCATACCATCCATATGCATATTCCCTGGGAAGAAAATACACTCAGCAGCACCCCAGAAACAGCTAAACATATACAGAGAAAAAGAAGTCTGGCAGATTAACTCTAGCATACTTTTTTTCAGATGATTTGAGTAAACACAGAGATGTCCTATTACAGAATGATTAATGGCTATATATTGAAATTGGTGATGACTGGGTTAAAAGAATACAGTTTCCCAGTGTATACTTTTTTTAAAGACATTGTAATATCCATGAGAACAAAGACAAGGCTCACAGAACAGGCAAGTGGGGAGCACTGAAATTAAAAATGGATCTTACTTGTCTGGACACAGGGCTTTGCCAAAAGATAAAGCAAGTTATGGGCTTAGGACACCACGCACTTTGGCATGGTGAGTTGTACATATCTGAAACTCATGCCAGGACCAAGGTCCCACAGCATGAGGACAGCATCCTCAGGGCTACAAGTGAAGGGATCTGTTGACCGAGCTTCCTGGAGAGTAGGCCAGAGAATGCCCAGAAGGCTGCTCAGCACCTGAGGATCATTTCTTTGATACCCACCTGATGCCTAATCTTCCTCTTTCCATGCTGTCTGTCATGACTCTCCATCTCCCTCTTTTCACCTCTCTGATTTGTCTGTTCATCTGCTGTTTTCCCAAGCAAGCCCCTTATTCTAATATAGCTTCTTTCTCATGAAATCTGTAGGATAGCTCAGACCTGTTCTCGTTTTGATACCTACCTAGATCAAGTGTCTTCCCCTAAGAAATGATTGAAATAAGACCGACAGAGAAAAGACAGGTTGAATACAGGCCTCTAACTTCCAGTCCATATGGAGCTACTTCTGAAAAAAAATAAACTTTTTTAAAATCAAGACTGTTTGTCCAGGACTGACAGCTTGGTGGTTAAGAGCACTTATTCTTGCAAAGGTACCTAGTTCAGTTCCCAGCATCCACATCAGATGGTTCTCAACCTGAAGTAGGAGGACTATCAATTAGAGGCCTGCCTGCACAATTTAATGAGATCCTGTCTCAAAATCAAAAGTTAAAAAAAGAATGTGGCTATAGCTATGAGGTAGACCAGTTGTCTGTGTTAGGTGGTTTAGTCTCTACTACTGTCAATAAAGTAGAACGTCCAATTGGTCTTTGGTTTCTCTTCTGCTATAGTAGATGCCTGTATATCAAAGGTTTAGTATCACTGAATAAATCAAAAGTTTCTCAAACTAATTAACATAACCCTATGTCTGAAAGTCTTGGACTTTACATAGCAAACAACATGCTTTAAATATATATTTTAAATTAAAGACAGCCATTCTCAGAGTTCAAATGTTATATAAGGCAAAAGAAAATGAATACTGTTCAAGAACAATGTCTATGTTACTTTGATGCAGTCTGCCACTTAAAGCAATGAAAAATGATTATAAGACACAAACCAGAAGAATGAAACAGTACCAGGAAGCCCCAAAGTGCTTGTCTGGAAGCAGAATCTCACAGGACCCTGAGACTGTCTGCTGAGCCCACAGTCATTATTATAGAATATTCCTTTACACTGTGTGAAAAATGTCATTGTGATTGGTTTAATAAAAAAGCTAAATGGCCAATAGCTAGGCAAAATTTTCAGTGCAGAGAGAATAATGGGAAGAAGAAAGATGGAGACACCAGGAAACATGGAGGAAGCAGGAAAGCAGGTTGACCAGTACATAGATGAGGTTAACAAGCCTCAGGACAGCACATAGATTAATAGGAATGGGTTAATTTAATCTATAATAAAGAGCTAAAATCAAACATAAGTTATCAGCTAAGATTTTCATGATTAATAATAAAACTGTGTGGTTATTAGGGAGCTGGCAGGTGAGACATAAAAATCTGCCTATAATTCAATGGCTTTGGAAATGTTAGAAGGGGCTGTATATAAGCCAACAAGAAGCCCTTTCCTTTCTCTTCATCCCCATGCTCCCAGAGTGAAGCACCTCTTGGAATTGAGCAGAGAAGATAATGGGTAGAAAAGAATTCCTGACACTCAGAAGCTGTTCACTCAGCAAATTCTTGGACAGACTGTGATCTCCAGGCTTATGGGGTCTTGTGGCTGGGAGGCTTCAGGTTAAAAGGGTAGATTGAGCTTGAAACTCATGGAAGTGGAAAACGGCACAGACCCTCTCCAAAAAGTCATAAAAGTGAAAGGTTTTATGGTAAGCTCAAAGGCCACGTAGGTTATATGGCAATCCCAATCACCAGGAAATAACTAGACAGCCAAGGTGAGTTGACTACAAATGCTGTGGTTAAGAGATGAAGGATTAGTTATCAACGTGATGGAAACAGAAAATTTCAAGTGACAGTGGATTGAAAAGGGACTGAAAAGGGATCTAGATACCAAAAAATGCAAGGGTTAAATATGTAATGCCATGGACACACTTTGCAGTCTGGTGTGCTGTAAGAAGGGCTGCTTGTTCATTTCCTGGATGCCCAAATTCCAGGAATAATCACACAGAAACTATATTATTTAAATCACTGCTTGGCCCATTAGCTCTAGCTTTTTATTGGCTAACTATTGCATATTTAACCCATTTCTAGTAATCTATTGCCACGTGGAAGTGACTTACCAGGTAAAGTTCTGTCCAGCTCTGGCGGGGCTATATGGTTTCTCTCTGACTCTGCCCTTCTTTCTCCCAGCATTCACTTTAGTTTTCCCTGACTAGCTCATTCTGTCCTGCTCTGCTATAACCTCCAAGCAGTTCTTTATTAACCAATGGTATTCATAGCATACAGAGGGGAATTCCACATCACTTCCCCTTTTCTGTTTAAATAAAAAGGAAGGTTTTAACTTTAACATAGTAAAATTACATATAACAAAACAGGTATCAAGCAAGAATTACAGTTACAATATTTATATCTACTTTATCTTTTATCATAACTAAGGAAAACTATAACTATAAATTCTTCAATTCCATTAAAGAATCCAGAAGGATATAATATTACCTAAGTTAACAGGAAGTACATTGTAATTAACTTCCAAAACTCTAGAATTGACAGAGACATCTCACTTCCTGGGCAGTCACCCAAAGTTCTTTGTACCATTGGAATATCCATCTTCACCCTACAGGCCCATAGTATACAGGAGATTTTCCATGAAGCAGGAAATTAAAAACACAATTTGACCTATATTTGTAGTTTGTCAGTCACTTTCTTCTGTGTCCTACAGAATGTCTAGCAGACTCTTTCTATTCTTTCATGAAGCAGGAACTCCAAATGACTGTCATCTTCAGGCAAGTTCAGCAGTCATTTCTCTGTGGGTCCTGCATATCCAGTTCATCAAGCAGTCCAGTCAAGAGCAGTTTCTTGCCCAAATGGCTAACCAACTCCATAAGAAGCCTCTTTAATGCCTATCTTCCTCTTGAAGTAGATTGGTGCTGCCAGGAGCAGATATGTCTCATTGTCGTGAAAAGTTTTAAGAACTTAAAACATTATAAATGCCATATTCTGTAGTTTTTTGAAAGATTTGAAGAATCCCTATCCATCTGAAATACATCTCTGTATATCTAAAAAAATCTAACTAACATGACTACAAGCTTGACTATTATAGATGACTCTTTATTTGCCTATATTTCTTAATTAAACATTATATTTTTTTAAAGATTTATTTATTAAGTAATACAGTGGTCTGCCTGCATATGTCCCTGCAGGTCAGAAGAGGGTACCATATCTCATTATAGATGGTTGTGCGCCACTATGTGGTTCCTGGGAATTGAACTCAGGACCTTTGGAAGTGCAGCCAGTGCTCTTAAACTTTGAGCCATCTCTTCGGCCCTACATTACATTTTTAATGAGCTGGACAAACACAATACCTTAATCAAGATCAGAAGTACATATACACAGTATAACAAAATTGACCTTAAATTTGTATCAATAAACCAAGATCTATACCAATGCAAATCTCTATAGCATATCTCCCTTTAAATGTAAACAATATTTGGGAATTTGGGCATAATTCTCTAGACTACTTCCTGCTGATTGGGGTTGCTGTCTTTTCATGGTGTATCCTGTATGCTAAGTTTATCTCAATCAGCATATGTGCAAAGTAATTGTATTTTGGGGGTGTTCACAGCAACCTTTCATGGGGTCTTGTTGCAACAAACTATATTAGTCTGGAAGCAATCTACAGGTTTTCTTCCTCTGTGGAAACAAAAGAAGAACCTCTTTTTCAAAGAAACTTATCCTTAGACCCAAATTCTGAAGTCAAAATACCTTTATAATATACATGCTATTTTAGTTTAGCAGCCCATACAATGAAAAGTCTCTTTGTACTTAGCTCCTTCACAGTCAAAAAAAAACCTCAAAGAAGACACAATAATATTCATAATCCAGACTCTCTATGTATATTCCATCTTTATGTGGCTTATTTATTTTTACTCAATTACTTTTTAAAATTTATCTTATTATTTTTACTTTAATCTATGACTGTCTGTACTCTTTCTCTTTAAAGACTTTGTTTTTTAAACCATTTATTTCTTTTTATAACTCTCTATACTCTACCTTCTCTCTCCCAAGCCTACATACAATTTTTAAACACAGTGTGACCCATTTAGAGGTCTTTTATGTCTGAATATGTCCTATTGTGTATCTGTAATTCTTTACTGTCCAGAAGTGCTTCTTAAAATGCTAAGTGCTTCTTAAAAACTTCAGCTGTGGCATTACTAGGGTATATATGGTACTTCCTGCTTGCTCTGCACGGTCCAACACGATGGAAGTTAGTTCACCACCTCTGCAAGCCATTCACATTGCCACAGTTTTAGGCACACAACAGGTCTATGTTACCATTAAGCAAGTTGTAATACATTGCTCACAAACCCCATTTAAATGTTGGGTCTCCTGAAAGAGCCAGAGTTTTCTCTGAAAGCATGGCCCAGAAAGCTGGCATTTCAAAGCAGTGTGGCTCTTTTTCTGCTACTGCTGAGTCAGGAAAACCTCTCTTAAAGGAGCTGCAGCACACCACCAGCAAACAGCAAGAAGCCATGTTAAACTCTGTATTTTTGTGTCTAGAATTCCTTTTCAAGCTCTCTCAGGTTTTTAAGTGGATTTTCTTTGGCCACATGGATACCAGTTTGTTGTAACAAGGGCCACTTGTTCATTTTCTGGCTGCCCAGACTCCAGTAATAATCACACAAAAATTATATTATTTAAATCACTGCTTGGCCCATTAGCTCTAACAGAGTACAGCTAAGTCTACAGGAATTAGCTCGGAGGACTGGTGCTCTGGAAATGCATGAGTCATCTGCTCAGAGTCCTGAAACAAATGGGAAAATGTCAAATAGAAAAGACTGAATGGCATCACCAATAAGAAATTTCAGTGTCAAAATCAGAAGTGCTTACACTCACCCAAAGTTGGAAAAGATCAAGATGATCCCCACCCCCACCCCCAATAAAGAATAATAAACAGAAGCCTAGAAAAGCTAAATGCACTGTCAGGAAACTGAAGAGTATGACAAGAATGTCAAAAGCAAAAAAGTAAAAGATCCTCTCCCTTTGAGAAGGCCTTCAGTGCATGAGTGACTCCCTGGAAAAATAGGAGGGATTGTGGTTTGGAATGCCCCACTAGGCTCATGTGCTAAAGTCTTGGTCACCACCTGACAGTGCTCTGGAACCTGAAGGTAGAGCCTTGCTGGAGGAAGCAGGTCACTGGGGACAAGTGCTTGGCCACTTTCTGTTGCTCTCTTGTTGTAAAAGGAGTGTCGGGGCTGCATCCCCAGCACCCCGGCCGCCTGCTTGACTAGCTTATGCCCCGAAATAATTACACGGACACTGTATTCTTTTAAACACCACTTGGCCCATTATATCTAGCCTTTTCTCGGCTAACTCTCACACCTGGACTAGCCCATCTCTAATAATCTATGTAGCCCAAGAGCTGGCTTACCAGGAATGATCTTAACCTGCGTCTGTCTGGAGTGGGAGAATCATGGCGATTCCTGATTCAGCTTCTTTCTCCCAGCCTTCCGTTCTACTTACTCCTCCCACCTATGTGTTAACCTATGAGGGCCAAGCAGTTTCTTTATTGCTTAACCAATGAAATCAACAGATTGATATATGACACTCCCACATCACTCTCTGGTTCCCCTCCCTGATAGGAACTGAGCCATTGTACATTGTCTTCCTAAGCACTATGGAACCCAAATAAATAACATACTGGGAATATGGAGTCAGGGAGATACCTAGAACTCAGTGGCCAGTCAACCTGGCCTACCTGGTGTTTTCAAAGGAAGCAAGAGACCCTGTCTTGAAAAAGCAAGGAAGGACAGTTGAGGTTGACCTCTAGTCTACATATCCATGCGTATACACATGAATGCTCACCACACATGCATCTATGCATACATGAACATACACACAAGAATGTTTAGAACAGAGACCCTGGAGGGTTTTCTATGCAAAATACAGAGCCTGCCTGGCCCAGCAGGAACCACAAAAGCAGGTAAAATTGAAAGAAGTAAATTATTTGTGGCGCATAGGAGGGGGCACCTGCTGTTCCTCTTCCCTCTTGTCACAACAAATGTGCTTAACTCCTGCAGCTTACAGATGTAGGAAGAAAGAACTGAGAAAATAATGGATAGGTCTGATTTTAAAAGTTTAGGTGACACTGAAAATACTGAAGGCTTGATTAATCACAGTAGTATCTGGCTGCATAAAAAACATACAGACAGATCATAAAATCAGCTCTAAAAACAACTAGCAAGATATATAGTTACCAACCAGATTCTTCCCTGTGCTTGTCTGGGGTATAGCATACAAGTGGTTTTATACATTATGTTCAATGTGGAAGATGTCATAATTCAGCTGGGTCATCATCCCATTTAGGCATCTTTAAACATAAATGCTACTATCTAAAGTTGTGGCATCATTAGGATTTTCTACCATGAGATTTATGGTCTAAAGCAGTCTTTTTCGTACCAATACCCAAGGCTGCTGGGCGCATGGGTATATGCTGTGTTTCATAAGTTAACTTGAGCCTTTTCGTTTTCTACCTTTCTCTGTTGTCATTTGGCTAGAAACAAAGGTATATATTTTTTGCAATATTAAAACCTCTCCTCTTTTGTGATGATTGCCCATCAAAAGCCATTTCTAAGGAATAAAGTTTCGGGGTCTGGGGGCTACTCCTCTCGCTGAAGTCTACAGAATCCCCCTGGGCTTCTCAAATGCACTTCTGGGATTTCCCTACCACTCTTTTTCTTACAGAAACATAATTGGATTCTGCTGCCATAGCTTAAAGAAATAATAGACCTCAAGTCAACAAGCCTATTGTGCAACCAAAATCTTTTTTTTTAAGAAAAAAAATACAGAAAACATTTACCTGAACACATAGGCAGATATACACACATAAAAGTTTATATTGGGTATGTTGTTATTTCATTTTGTAAAATGGCCTAAGTTGATGTGTGTGTCTTGGCGTCTCTTCAGAGATCCATGATCCCCGCTATTTGGCTTTCACACCCAGAGCAGTTGCCCGCCTAGCCCAAGATTGTAGATGAGGACTGGGACTTGCAGTTGACCAGTTAAGAGTGGAGAAGTAGAAGGGCAAAAACGAAGGCCTTGTGTGGATTGTATAACTGCCCTCATCAGGAGATGCACGCTTGCCTGTTAGATGCTAAGCTACCTCATGCAGAGATCATGTGTCAAGGACCTGGCCTCCAGTCAGTAGGAAAGTAGGCACCCAGTCCTGCAGGTACAAACACACAAACATTACCCATAAATACATGCTCCTGGGACAGAATCTTCCCCAGTTGGGCCTTCAGATAATACTGTGGTGCTGGCACTAATACTCTGATTAAGGTTTGCAATAGACCCAATTAAGCCATATCCAGCCCTCTGAGTGACAGAAACTGTGCTCAGCTGTCAACTGGTAGTAATACTGTTTTGTGAGCCAGCTGATGATATGCATACTATTGGCCAAA
This sequence comes from Microtus ochrogaster, assembly GCF_000317375.1. Taxonomy (NCBI): domain Eukaryota; kingdom Metazoa; phylum Chordata; class Mammalia; order Rodentia; family Cricetidae; genus Microtus; species Microtus ochrogaster. Next base: position 28,733,440 of record NC_022015.1, on the reverse strand, counting down.
TGTACCTTCAGCTACTACACTGTCCCTATCCCTAAGCTACACCCCAGCCCTCTGGTCCCTCTCACTGTAGGCAAAGACTAAGCCTCCCTCTCCATGCAGCCCTGTAGACTTGAACTGACTCTGACCTCTGGTAAGGCAACACACTGGCGTAATGCCCCTGCCTCTGACCAGAATGGGGACCAACAGCAGCTCCCTTCTCCCCTATCTGCAGCTGTCTGTCTATTTAACCACGCTGCTACTATCCAGGGGGCATTTGTTCTTGGGAGCACCTCTGCACATGCCTCCATCCCAGACCGTGTGTAGACTCCACAGGATTTGGGCAATGGCCATCACCATTTTCATCTTCGACATGAGGGAGTTGGTATCTAGGGACTTGCAGGGGCCAGAGCTAATCACTGTCTGAACCAAGAACTCCCAGGCTACCTCTCCCTTCTCTGAGATCTGTTTGATTTCCCTTGCTGGGCTAGCTTCTGGGAAGCCTGAGCCTGCGGAAACGTTGGGCCTAAAGGGGTTGTCAGTCAGGGACTGAGTTGTATCTGCTCTGTATCCTCCAAAGTGCTTTGTGCCCAATCTATGCCTAAGTGGGAGATCAGCCTGGATGTATCAGTTGGCTTCCTTACCCTCCAGCTTCTCACACAGTTCAATCAATGAGCAGTACCTACAAGAGACTCAGGGGACCAGTGAGGTTAGAATGTGGTTTTCTGGCCTCCACCTTAGATTTCAAAGTAACTTCCTCCCTGTACCTATAACCACGGCTTCAGTCAGTCAGACACTATTCTGCGTTAACTTAAGCTTATGCAGGGTACACCCAGGACGTTCAGGTTTCCCTTACATCCTTCCAGATGTGCAAAATTTCCAAACTGAGCAATCTTCTGTTTTCTGCCAAGTCCTAAATACTCAAAGACCTGGCTGTGCCAGACTTGGGGCCCAGCACCCATCTAGTCAGCTCTCGTGGCCCACAGTGGCTGGTCTGGAAACAGCAGGAGTCACTTCTTGGGAAGCCTTGGTTGCCACCAAGAGCACTTCCCCTCTTCAGTGTTCTCTCCAGTTACCAGTCATGGTGCAGAAGCTCGGTGCCACCTGCCTCCAAGACATCTACATCTCCTAAGAGCATCACACAGTGGCCAAGGGCTCTGGTTGCGCATGTCAAGCCATCTGCCTCATTCTTACCAGCTTCCCTGAGATAACGAAAGCCGTGTTGTTCATTATGGTCTGCCTGAGCCTCCTCTTGTAACTTCCACGCAGCCCAGGAAGCAAGTGTAATCTCCACGAAGAGCTGTACAGTGATAGCGAAACAGTATTGAGCTATCAACAGCCCAGCCCATTAGCAGTTTAAACACATGGTACACTCACATGAGGATGGTAGATGCAACTGTAGAGATGTAGGACAAGCCAGAGCATGCGTAAAGCGGGGCGAGAACGGCCTCACTTAGCCCCTCCACTGTAACCCACAAGCAGGGCTGTGCGACACAGGTGGCTATATGGAAGAACTCCAACAGCATGCCACCGCAGCCAAACCCCAAGCTTGGGCAGGCTCCCCACACAGACAGCAGAGATTTTTTAAAATAAACCCAAGTAGAGTCAACAAAGACAGTGACTCCCACTGCTCCGCACAGACACCTGTTCTCTAAAGCACTGCTTAGCGTGCCAAGTGTAGAGGCTCAGCTAGCACAGGCAGGATTTAAACGTGACACAATGGATTTCCGTTCACTTAGCACCATCAAGAGACAAACAGACTCATCATTAGCCGTGTGGTCTCTGGGTCCCCATGGGTTGTGGGGGCACCAGCCTTGCCCACTGAAATTGGCAGGGATGGTGACAGGCACGAGGAGGTGCCACCATTGGGAGGCTCAGAGATGGATGAGCCACTCCAGATAGTTAGTGGAGAATGGCTTTGAGTCTTGATGGATGCGTCTGTTCTTGGGAAAATAGTGCTCACTTGCTCTCTTCTCTCTCTCTCTCTCTCTCTCTCTCTCTCTCTCTCTCTCTCTCTCTCACACACACACACACACACACACACACACAC
>NC_022015.1:28697234-28731314 GCF_000317375.1 Microtus ochrogaster | reverse complement strand
TCTCTCTCTCTCTCTCTCTCTCTCTCTCTCTCTCTCTCTCTCTCACACACACACACACACACACACACACACACACACACACACACACACACTTGCTTTTGCTCTCTCTCCCTTCCCCAACCCCACGATCTCTGATATTCACAGGCAAGTCTAGAGGGTTCCTGCCAACTTTGTTCTTCCTAATTTAGGTAGCATCCTTCCTTGATTCCATGACCCACCCTCAAGAATGGATGTCCTAATTCATTTTGAGAAATAGTAAAAGTTTCAGCATATCCTGAACCTGGATCAAGTCCCTCCAGTTCAAGTATTCCTCCCTCCCATGGGGTGGACGCACTGCCTTTTCTTGGGTTCAGTCTAGACTCCGTTCTCAACTTACTTTACCTTAGACGTGTGTACTGGTCAGTTTTAACTAACAACTTGCCAGCCTAGCATTACCTAAGAGGAGTGGGAGTGTCACAGCTCTGGAAGGAAAGGTACCCTGACATATCTGGACGTCAGGTGATACTGGAAGCTGGTGTGGGGTGAGGGATGGTTGCCCCACAGGATGTAGTAATCCTGCTCCTCTCTGAGAAAGAGCCATTACAGCTGACCTCTGCTCTGTCCCCCTAAGGGACCATCCTAGCAGAGCTATCCATCCCTTCTGCTCTGCTCGGCTCTGGCCCAAGGTGTTACTTCTTCTGCTTCACTCTGCTAAAGGGGAAACCCCTGTAGAAATGTAATAATCTCTTCCTGCTCAGGTGGAAAAAATTACTTTTTCTGGTCCACTCCCAAGGGAGTTTACCAGCAGACATAACTGTTTCTTCTGGTCTTCTGTGTTTTTTTCTGTGGTTTTTTTTTTTTTTTCTGCTCAGCACCCCTTAAGAGAGCATCTCAGGAAAGGTACTGCTCTGTCCTGGCAAAAGAAGATCTTCACCCAAAACTCTCTTAAGAAAGAGATTTATTTGGAAAGGAGGAGTCCAGGAGAGTGACTGCCTCTGCCAGGGTGGGATTGGACAGCCTGCATCTGAGCAGGCAGAGGGGCTTATACAGGGCTTTGAAGGGCCGGAATTTTCCCAGGGAGAAGCTTTTATGCTCAGTTGGTTAGTTTTCTTGCTCAGGAATTGGTTGGTTTAGTTGGTCAGGGGCAGAGTTGGTTCTGATTTCAGGGCCAAACTTTGTTTCTTTCACTGGTCCTTTTTAGCCTTTTGGCTTTATTTTTGGGGCCAGAGCATATTTCTTTCACTGGCTCTGGTTCTAGGGCCACAGCATGTTTCTTTGGCTCTGGTTTCAGGGCAAGGATGTGTTTCTTAGGTGCTGAGTTCAGGGATAAAGTGTTTCTTTCACTAGCTCCGGTTTCAGGGTCAGGATGGGTTTCTTTGGCTGGCCCTTTTACCCTACAAGGGGAATCTTAGTTGGAAGTTTGGCTAGATCAGATTGGCCTGTGAACATGTCTATGGGGGATTCTTTTGATTGTTAACTTACACTGCCCATTGTGGGAGGCACCATTCCCTAGGCAGGATGTCCTGAAATGTATAAGAAAAGAAAAAAAAATGAGCTGAGTACCGAGTGAGCAAGCAAACAACAAAGTAGACGTTTTCAATACCCCTCCTCCTCCGCCTCCTCCAATCATACGCCTCCACTTCCTGCCCCCTACCCCCATTTCTTTCAGTGGGTGTGATGGTTTTCAGTCTCAGCCTTGACTTCCCTACAATAATGGACTATAACCTGGAATTGTAAGTCAGACGAACTCCCTATTCCTGAAGTTTCTTTAGATCAGGGTGTTTTACCATGGAAACGGAAACAAAACTAGAACATGGTCATGAGGTGACATTCTCAGCCCAGTGTGAGCATGCTCAGAAGCAGCTGTCCTTAGCGTGTAAACTTCCCATCTTTGACTCCTGGCTCCTTCCAGCTAATCTTGACCCTCAGTTCATCCTAGATTTGTGCTGGTGAACCTTCAGCTGGTGACCACACCCAGGAATCAAGGCATTTTCCTGGGACGGCTACATTTGAAAATTACACAATGGTGTTCTCATAAGCCTCTTGAAGTTCAGTTTTTTTGTCAGTCCAGACACGCTCACTGTGACCAACAACTTCTTTCCCTAAAAGTTGAGATGAAGAAGTTCAAATGAGCTGGTCAAATGTATCCTTAGTATAATAGTTAATCTTCATCATCAGCTGGACTGGACTTAGAGCCACCATGGAGATGCACATCTCGGTGTGTCTGTATGGTGCGCGTTTCCAGAAGGGTTTGACTGAGGAGGGAAGACCCACCTGAACATGGGTGGTAGCTCTTTTCTGGTTGTGTTTCGATTGTTGTAACAAATATCCTGACCAAAAGGAATGTGTTTATTTAGCTTCCAATTCGAAATTAGAGTCCATCATTTCATGGAAGTCAAAGCAGAAACACTAAGCAGCTAGCCACATCACATCCCAGCCAAAAGCAGGGAGCAAATGCATTGCTGCTTGCTTGTTCTCTGCTAACTTTCTCCCCTCTTAGGGTTCCTTGCCTGAAAGATGGTGCACCCCACAATGGGATGAGTTGTCTTCCTGTACCAGAGACATTTTCCCATGGGCATGTCCAATGGCCAGTCTAGTCTAGATAATTTCTCATTAAGATTCTCTTTGCAGCTGATTCTAGGTTGTGGCGAGTTGACAGCTAAAACTAACAAGCAAACCATCCCATGGAATAGGCATCCTTGATTAAATAAAGAGTAAAAAGGTGAAAGAAAGCTGGGCACTGCCATTTATTTCTCTGTTTCTTGAATACAATGCAACTAGCTGGCTCACTTTCCTGCTATCATGACTCCCCTACCATGATGCATTAGGTCTTTATTTTTTTTTTTTTTCGAGACAGGGTTTCTCTGTGGCTTTGGAGCCTGTCCTGGCACTAGCTCTGTAGACCAGGCTGGTCTCGAACTCACAGAGATCCGCCTGTCTCTGCCTCCCGAGTGCTAGGATTAAAGGCGTGCGCCACCATCGCCCGGCTGCATTAGGTCTTTAAACTATGAGTCAAACTAAACTCCTCCTTCCTTAACTTGTTTCTGTCAGGTGTTTGTCATAGCCATCTGGAAAGTACACTTGGCAGAGGCAATCCTTCAGGGTTAACACACATGTCCCTGTAAACCCATTACCTTTAGTGGGGGGCTCTCAGCTCTGAACAAAGTTGTGAAAACCTTGATTTAGGAGTTGGTTTTCCTGCCATGCTCCTCCAGCATGGGAGCGACCTCCATTGTCGTGTCCATCTCCACTGTGTCTGGGCCCTGCAGGCATTGAGATGATATATTGGAATAAGAGGCTTCAAGTTACAAGGTGTTATGGTTTAGAAGAGAAATTTCCCCCACCAACTCATGTATTTCAACACTTGATCCCCAGGTGGTGGCACTCTTTTGATTGGTTGTAAAACCTTTAGGGGAGTCTTGTTGCAGGAAGGTCACTGGGAGAGGGCCTTGACTTTTATATACCAGCCCTACTTTCTCTTAGCCACTCTCTACTTTCTAGTTCAAGGAGAATGAAGCAAGCAGCCTTGGGATTCTGCTGCCAAACTCCTGAGATCATACCACTGCTAAACAATCCCCATCATGATGGACTATACCCATAAGCCATGAGCCAGACCATCCTCCTCTCTTGAGCTGCTGTCTGTTGGATTCTTGGTACCAGCGATGAGAAAGGTAGCTAATCCATGAGAAAACACATCACTGTCCAGGCCACCTTCCTGGATCCAGAACTAGCCTGGGCTCAGCTCTCCTTCCTACCCTTGAGCTTGTTCCCAGAACATCCTACTAGCCAAGGACCTTCCTCCACCCCAGTGACAATCAATCCTTCTTCACAAGCATGAGGTGGTATTTCCTCCTGTTGAGATAGCCTTGGATACATGATTTGCTTTATTCAACATCTTTTCTTTTCCTAATGAGGAGCTCCATCTGTCTAGTATTCTGTATTTTACAGATTGTCCTCATCAGACTGTCCTCAGCTAGAGAAAGGACTTTCCATTTCGAGTCACCAAGATTTGAACAGATTTGTTACAGCAGCAGAGCATGGTCCATCCCGGTAACCACAACACCCTCCACTCATCTCCAATGTAACCATGATCTTTGCTCCTACAGCATCCTCACACACTTTTGCAGAACACAGTTAAGCATTTATCTATTGACCTATTTCTCCAGTCATTATTCATCCTTTTTATCCCAGGGACCTCATCAGAGCCTTCGATGTAATAGGTGCTTTCTGAATGCATCGGAATTTCTGATGATCAAATGGGCCCCAGGGTACAAGGGGCCACCTGTTACAACTCCTCCCAGTGACTCTCTTGCCTTAGGGACATTCTAATTCTGAAATAAAATGTCAGAGTGCTTGTGATTCAAGTTCCAGGTCCTCTGAGCGTCTGTCTGTGTGGTGAGCACAGAGGAAGATGGGGAAATGGAAGAAGAAATCCCACCCTAGTGAAGGGAGGGAAGCAAACAAGAAGGCAGGCTCTCCAGCATTCCGAGAGAAGCCCAAGCAACTGTGCACCTCCTGAGCCAGCAGCAGCTGCACCCAGGAGCTGCCATTCTGTTTCACAGCCAAGCTGGAGCCCTGGGCAGTATGCTGGGGAAGGACATTATTCTCTGTGACAGGGACACTGAAGGATACTGGATCTTGTCCACATAGAAGGTTGTGTGAGTGACAAAGACCAAGAGTAGATGTGAGCATCAGGGAAAGACACCAGAAAGACTCCAGGCTCTGACCTCAGAATGGTGATGCCTGCTTGCTAGGCTCAAGGTTAGGGAGGTGGCTCATTTATTAAATTGACTGCTCACAAGTATGGGACCTGAATTTGGTCTCCAGCAACCATGTACAAAGCCAGGAGAGGTAGCATGCATAGTAATCCCCGCATCAGAGGTAGGGGAATAGGCAGATCCCTCGGGCTCAATGGCCAGCAAGACTAGTTTAACTTGTGAGTCCCAGGTTCCAGTGAAAAACCCTGTCTCAAAAAACTAGGAGAAGGGGCAGCTTCTGAAGAAATGCACATAAAGCTGACCTCTGTTCTACACATGGGCATACCTAATACATAAATTTAACAAAATCAAAGCTTATGTCACCTTTGGGAGTGAAAAGCCCCACCTCCTGCATCTGTAGGAGAGCAGTCACAGCTGTTTGGAGCATAGACCCGACCTCACACAGAACTATTCAGCTCCAAACAAAGTCAAGAGGCCCTGGAGGAGCAAGCCAAGTTTCCCAAGTTCTTGGCACCCAGATGCCTATGGTGTACCAGGTGACAAAAGCTAATCAGAGAGCCACGCTCAGTGAAGGGTCAAGTTCCAAGCTCGGTCCTGGTCTACAGGCATCACAGTCAAGGGTGGGGAGGGTTGTGACTCTTTTCTTGCTGGAGGGATGGGCCAGGGTCAAGTGTGTGCTATCTCAGCAGCAGGTATCACAAAAGGGGCACTGTGAGCTGAGTAAGAAGCATGGGGATCCCTAGAGGGACAGTTACAGTTTCCTGAGTGGTGAGAGAGGGGAAAGAGAGCAGAAGAGAGGTACATGGGTACAATAGTAATAGAAGCTGAACAATCACCCTGAAGCAGAGTAGGGAGGCCCAGGGTGAGCCCACAGCCTAAGAATAACCCCCAGGAGACGAGCAGGGAGACTTGAGTGAGCCCACAGCTCTAGAGCCCACGCCCCAGAACACAGCTTACACAGCCACCCTGAAGTGGCCAAGGCTCTGCAACAGTGAACGAAGGGGCAGAGGCAAGCCTGGCCTAGAGTTACACAGAATCCTGAAGAAGTGAGCCCTATACCAAGCTCAGATCCAAAAGCTGACGTTGACACATCTTGTATCACTTCCATTGCTCCACTAATCAGCTTAGAACTTTCAGAGTCGGGTCTTCAGTGGAGCCAACACTGCGACTCATGAAAGCCAGGATTGAGTTTTCTTGGGGGAGAGAGTTAACACCCTGACAACTTTCTAGGAATGTGATGTGCCTCTGTCCTCATTAACTGGGTCAGATCTCTGCCAGAATGAAACTCAACTTCTTTCCAATGTGCATATCCAAACATTGACCTGGGGACTTATGGGCAACAGATCCAGATGCTGTTGGCCCAAGACTCGGCATTTAAGAAGCTTCTAGGTAAAGTGGATGCTTCTAGTACTAAAACACCAGTTGTAACAGGAACAACACACTCCAAGTGAAGGGCCTCCTGAATCTCAAAGCACCTACACCAAGAACTTCTTTGAATACTTGTGCTATACCAACCTGACCCAATATGACTTCATGGTCCACAATACCCAATGTGACCAGACAGTGTCTCCATCATGTCCCAAACACTCCTCATTATATTAAAAGGACTAACTGTGCATCATAAGTTACTGCATGGTCTTCTTTCTAATCCTTCTAGATTTTCAGCTATGGTTTAGAATCACTATGGAAAGAAACCTCTGGGTTTGTCTATGAGAGATTTTCTAAACTGAGTTAATCGAAGCGAGACAACACCTTCTAAATACAGACAGACCATTCTATGAGTTGGGGTCCTGGACTGATCAAGAAAGAGAAAGAGAGTTGACCACTGGTGTTTCTCTCGCTCTGCTTTCTGACTGTAGCTGCAGTATAACCAACTGCCTCATGCTCCCACCGCCATGCCATCCCTGCTATGATGGTCTGGCCCCTCAAACTGTGAGCCAAAACAAACACTTTTTTCCTTAAGTTGTTTTTGCCAACAGCAGGTGGGGAAACCTCATTATGCCAATAAGGAAATTAATTAACATAACTCATAAATAGTACAGATCTAAAGAAGAAACAGAAGACCGCATGGTTTTGCATACTACCTGGGGTGACAAGATCTTTTCGAAGGTTACCTCTTTCCTTCATGTGGATTTTAAATAAGCTGTCTATTAGCACCCATAAATCCCAAAGTGTGTAATGTATGCTCCCTATGCAAACTTTGTAAAGAACTACCAAGGACAATTGAAAAAGCACCCACAATTTCATAATCCTCACCTCCACACATATATGAGATTATAATGCATATAACTTTGTATCTTTTATTTTCAGTTATCATCTTAGCAATGTGGCTCCCATTAGAAACCCAGTAAACCTCATTCTCACTGACTGGATAATATTCTGCTATGGCCTCATGCCTTTTACTGGACACTTAGGTTTCTTCCTTCGCTGCAGGGGTAGTCACCCTGGACTGAACCACTTCTTTACATTTTTCACTCTGCTCACCTAGGTTTTGCTTCTCCTCCTTATTAAACCCTTATCATTTTCCTAGGGTAGTTTCACAGATTTGGAAGAATGAGGTTCAGTGGTTGTAAGCCATGTATGCTACACTGCTCTACAGAAAGTTGGAGACAATTTTTCGCAGCACGCCATGGAAAGTCTGGCTAGCCCCCAAACCTTAAGAAGCACTGAGTTTTATGAGTTTTTATATTTTTCAAGACTCTTTCCCAGGCAAACACAAATGGCGCTGTCTGTCTGGGTCAGGCTAGTGATCTACCCTGTCCTTCCATGCGGGGGGATCCCTGTGTCTTCACTGGTGTTTGTAGAGGCAAGATCTGTGAGCCAGCTCTAAATGAGGAATGGGGTGAACCCAGCATCTCAGAATTGATTAGTTAGTGCAAAAAAAGGAAGAAAATGGTCACAGGTGGGGATGGCAGGTGTGACAGCCCAGGATCCTTGGCAAAATATGACACACTTTTGATTACAGGGAGGGCGGCTTGAAGGCTCTGACCAGCCACGTGAATCTCCTTTGTCCCTCCGCCACCCTGGATTATCTGTTTACTTTGTGCGTTTTTTTTCTCTGAATTCTTGCATTGGTGACACCAACAGCAGATGCTGTGTGAAATTAGATGCCTGTGTGAGGTTCTAAAATGTCCTTAATAAACAATGCCAACAATTAGGTGTTTCAAAACCCACCGTCACTGTCAGGTCTGGAAACAGATGCGTGACACCTTGAAAGGCAGCCGCCATACACAGAACTTTTGGCAAAGAGCCTGAAGCCACTCTCGGACTAGGCACCAATTCAAAATGTTATTGTTGCTATTATTATTAATTAGTGCATACTAATTGCTTTCTAACTTTCTTTTCTGATTTGGAAAAAAAAAATCCTCCTCTCCTCTTCTAGAAGCCCAAGGGAATGTCCCTGGCAATGTGATTTGAGAATGAGTGTGTGCCAGGATGAAAAGAACAGTAAGCGGGCTCGGTCGTGGTCCTTACCACGCCTAAAATCAACCTCCCTGGTGATGGGGTTTGGGAAGACTACTTTGGCTTGAGGAAAGAAAGCCTGAACTGTTACTGTGCCTCCAATACATCAAAGACAGCTGCATTTGCATTCCACCGCTCTGGAAGGATTAACAAGCAAATGGCTCAGAATCTGCAGCCCCACTGAGTTGAAAAGCAGATAAACACCACAGGTTAGAGCAAGGAGACAGATGAAGCTGTCCTGGCTAGGAAGAGAGCCCGTGTCCACCTCCACAGTACCAGCAGAACATCAGTGACGGCCTGAGTCCTCTGTAGCCCTGTAGTCCCGCCTCTCATTCTGACTCTGCTCTCATCCCGGACTTCGGAACTCACCAGTGGCCGAATGCAGCATTTGTTTAACTCATGCTCTCCAAGGTCTTCTCTGAAGCCCAACAGCAGCAAATCTAGATTAATTCTTCCAGGGGAAAAAAAGAAGAAGAAGAAAACAGCCTTTAGAGAAAGAGAAGCTTCAAGACATGAACAAAAACACAAACAAAATCAAACACGCATGAACTGCAATCTCCAAAAGAAAGCAGTCAAAAAAAAATGCATACTACATTCTCCTCCCAAGAGCTGTCCTTTTGGGCCAGAGGAATTCGAGTCTTTCTCTCCACTTTGTTCTATTTAACTTGTTTTCCAGCTAAGGTCACTACTGGGCATTTTCTGTCTGATGAACTGAATGAGGTCTGGAGAGGAACATGACCAAGTTGTACTGAGTTCTGCTTTCCCTCAGAGGGTGTTCGACTAGACCTTCCTATCTCAAATACTACACTGGCTTTCTGAGGTCCCCCTGTCAACGTCAGCTGGGCTACTTAAAACCAGCCTGCAATCTGAGAGGACAATAGGGTCAGGGCGTTCCATCATGAGTCTAGGCTACGGCTTCCCTCAGACCGCACCTATTCCGGTAGGGGAAGCTTCCCTCAGACCGCACCTATTCCGGTAGGGGAAAATGGGTCACACTATATCAGGAGTGACCTGCAAGACTAAGTATGTAAATGTGGGTGGAAAGGGGTCACCCATCCCTGCCTGTGCAGAGACAAGCCACTGTAGACGGACTGGGAAAACCACTTAGACCATAACTAGAGACGGGAGAGAATACAGTGGCTAGCAACCTTCCGGACCCAATAGTATCTTCATTAAGAGAACTGCCAAACACCATGGCAAGGGAAGTTGATAGATGGAGAATGTTTGTATGGCAGATCACCAAACAGGTGCTCCATCACATGGCCACATCCGACAGCTCGATAGAAGCACCTAGCCATGACTGTCTGAGCAAGAACCGTGCAGCGCCTTTTTCTGCTTAGAAAGGCCTCAAGACTGCCCTTAGCCCATTGTGAGGCTCTACACATAGGGATGGCCGCCTGAGGCCTTGTGACAGCCAGGCTGGGGGCCACAAGACCTCAAAGAGGAGCCCAGGCCACTTCTACTCTGCTTTCTGCACTGCTCAGGTCCACTCTGCGCCACCAGGTGCTGTGCCACCAAGAACAGGGATAGACTTAAGATGGAGGGCACCAGCACCCTTGGGACCACGGAGCAGCTCCAAGGAGCCTAAGAGACCCAAGGAGGCCCTGAGGGGAGATGCAGCAGCAGAGGAGAAATATGAAGAGCCAGCAACATCTCTGAAACAACTAAAAAATAGGCAGGTCTTATGGGAAGATGCTTTTAAAAAGTGGACCCCAAAACTGAAAGGTAAGATAGTGGCTTGAAGGGTAGGGGAACAATAGGAAAGTGTGGCCGCAGTGGACAAAGAACAGGGCATTACTGAATAGGGCTAGCATTGTCCCAAGGACCAGACGGAAACATGGAGTCGCGACTGCTGCTTGCCCTGCTGGGAGACAGGCAACACAGATCACCGTGCCGCCCACAGCTGCATCAAGGGCTGGGAGATACACAGCAGCCTGAAGTTCTTGTGGATTCTGCTCCCGGGGATGCCCTGCCTAACCACAAGATAACCCTACCTCTGGGAGGCAGCAGGATATCCGAGACAAGTCTCTGTATGGTCCAGGATTTATGGTGCTTCAGAAAGCAAAAGCCTTGAAGCAGGCCAGTGGCTCATCGCAATGAGTGCTTGCATGTAAACCTGTTTTAGGCAATGAAATATTCTGTGTAACACACTGTAGGGTGCAATGCCACTTCGGCAAACAAATACACAATGGAGAGGTGAGGAAGACTGACGAACAGAGCCGTGCTTGTGTGGTGGAAAGAGACAGCACTAGAGATGCTTCAACAGTGACGGGTATGGCAGAAGGCTGCTGTGGACCTGGGAATACATAGTTGTGGAGTAGGGTCAGCCGGTGGTGTCCAGCAACCTAAAGCTTGAGCAGGCTCTGGCTCTCAGCATGCTGCCCAGCTGCACAATCACCCTGGCTCTGAGCAATGACAAAACGTCCAAGGTGGTTCGTTTTCTGGATTGGGCCTCTTCAAAAGACCTCCTGGTCTGTGCTGCCCCCAGAGGCCATGTTGGCATTTGTGATCCATACTGCTGACAGAGACCATATTGATGTCTGTGGTCTGTACTGCTGCGAGAAACCAGGCAGACATCTGTGGTCTGTACTACAGATGGAGGACAATGCTGATGTCTGTGGTCCTTGCTTCTGCCACGGGCTGTATGGCCTGTGTTGCTGCTGAAGCCTAGGATGATGTGTAGTGTGGTCTGTGCTGCAGCTTGAGGCCACGTTGTTGTCCATGGTTCTGCTGTGACAGGCGACCCTGTTGATGTCTCTGGCTCTTGTTACCACTGATGACATTGTGGATGCCAGTGGTCTGTGCTGCCACCTGAAGTCATGTTAATCTCCTTTGGCTGTGATGCCACTGAGGGCCGTGATGGTGTTCATGATCTGTGCTATTGTCAGAAACCATGTGGAAGTCCATGATCCATGCTACTGTTGATGCTAAAGGGCAAGGAAACTTCTTTTGCAGTGGTATTGAGCCGGCTGTAGGCTCACAGTTAAGAATGAGAGACATCTGTAGAATCGTGTTATTCTTCCTCGAATTACCCTTTATCCTTCTATCTATTAGCAGGCATTGTCTGATGGATACTAGAGACCACAATGGGCACTCAGAACTAAGAATCAAGCAAGAGGCAGCTCTCACCTTGAGCAAGCTCCTGATGAAGAGAAGTGACTCTGCCAACAGATAACAAACTGAGACACTGGCCACATTATCAGTCTGTGTGTTTCAGTAGGAACGGGCTGTGAGTTGGTAGAAATTAATGATGCTTAGCCAGCAGTTTCTCAAACATATTCAGCAAAGACTTAGTCATAGCATCCTAGACATCTCAAGCCAGAAAGCCCCGCTTTCCTGTCCCGAGGGACTGTCTTTAGCCTTGCTCTACATCACTTCCTAAACTGAACAGATCCTAGGATCTAACCATCACTTCTGGTGCATAGGCTCACAGATACTAGGGATTCTCAGTATTTACTGTTTTGTTCCCCCAAGTTTCCATGGAAACACAGGCACATATTTGCAACACACCAATATTAAAATAAATATGAGAGAAAGCCAAGTGCTGGCAAGGACACAGGGCACTGAGGATTATTAGCTTACTGTCCAGGGGATGGAAAGTCATACAACTGTTTTTAAAAAGAGTTTGGTGAAATGCTCAACATCCTTTAGCCATCAGAGAAAGGCAAATCAAAACAATCCTAGATTCCATCTTACACCTGTAAGAATAGCAAAGATCAAAAACACCGATGACAACTTATGCTGGAGAGGTTGTGGGGTAAAGGGAACACTTCTGCATTGCTGGTGGGAGTGCAAACTAGTACAGCCCTTTTGGATATCAGTATGGCAATTTCTCAGAAAATTAGGAAACAACCTTCCTCAAGATCCAGCAATGCCACTTTTGGGTATATATCCAAAGGATGTTCAATCATAACACAGGGACATGTGCTCAATTGTGTTCATAGAAGCAGTATTTGTCATAGCCCAAACCTGGAAACAACCTAAATGCCTCTCAAACAAAGAATGGATAAAGAAGATGTTATACATTACATAATGGAGTACTACTCAGCAGAGAAAATAATGTCATCTTGAAATTTGCAGGCAAATGGATGGATCTAGAAAACATCCTATTGAGTGAGATAATCCAGACCCAGAAAGACAAATATCACATGTATTCATTCATAAGTGGCTTTTAGACAAAAGCAAAGAAAACCAGCCTACAAATCACAATCCCAGAGAACCTAGACAACAATGAGGACCCTAAGAGAGACATACATGGATCTAATCTACATGGGAAGTAGAAAAAGACAAGATCTCCTGAGTAAATTGGTAGCATGGGGATCTTGGGAGAGGGTTGAAGGGGAAGGGGAAGAAAGGGAGGGGAGTGGAGAAAAATATATAGCTCAATAGAAACAATAAAAAATAAATAAAGAGTTTGGTATGCACTAAAGATATGCATATCCTATGTCTCAGAAATTAATCCCTTAGTTGCATATAGAAGAGATAGCATGTATTTTTTTGATATTATAATATAATTACATCATCTCTCCCATCATTTACTTCCCTTCAAACCCTCCATATACAAACCCTCCTTGCTCTCACTCAAAGTCATGACCTCTTTTTCAGTAATTGTTTATATATATATATATATATATATATATATATATATATATATATATATGACATTGTCCCCTGAGGCTTAGGTGTGAGAGTTATATTATAGATGTATCAGTTGGGACAAGGCTCCACAATTCTGCATCTTATTGGGGGGGTGAATACTGCACTTACCTGGAGGTATAAGGGCAAGTGTTTAGAATGTAGATATGGATTCTGCTGCTTTCATAAAGTGGTGGTAGCAGGTTTTTCTCCAAGATTCCTGACTCTACTAGCCCTGGGTATATGACTATGTTTTCAGTACCAAGCATAATGCCCCCCCCTTGTTAATCAAGTCTTAAATCCAATTAGAGAGCTATTAGTTACTACCAACCTATGCAAGACACTACTGCACCCCTTCATGGTGCCATGTTGATCACTGCTTCAGTCTGTAGTTGGGGAGGACTATCAGTTGTCTCCCTGTTTGTGAAGTTTGCCATCTGGTACCATGAGAGCTAGTCGTCAGGGAGGAGGCTTTCAAATCTGTTCCAGCTTAGGGACCTCTGGGACAAGTGTCTGAGGCAGGTGATATTTTCAGTTGGAGTGACTTCCTTTCTACCTCTGGGGGGGGGTAACCAAGGGCAATAACCAATAATGTTTCAGGAGTCTCTTGGGAAAACCTGACCAACAATTCAAAAGAGGCATTCTTGTGTCTAGTGTTGGTGATTTTGTTAGATCGTCTTTGGTTCTTGGAGAGAGCACTGTCAACTCAGATGGATTTTTCATTTAAGGTAAAAATGCATATTTAAACTCAGATTTATGTTTGTTATTGGTTTTTAATAATACCTTATGACTTTTTCAACATCCTGGCTTTTTTAAAATTAAGAACTTACTTCCATTTTTTTTTTCTATCAATACATGCCCAACACTAAATTCCACATGGGATATCAAGGAACCAACTCTTGTTACTCTATACAGAATATAGAGCTAAGACAGGAGGGGGTTCCAGACCTAATAGCTCATTGTACCCATTAACTGTTAAAGCATATCATGAAGTTCAAGTTTGCTTTTTGTTGTTGCTATAAATGTTATCACCAAAAGTAATTTGGGGAGGAAAGGGTTTATCTTATAGGTTTCAGTTTGTCATCAGAGAAGCTAAGCAGAGACTCAAGACAGGAGTTTAAAGCAGAAAGCATGGAGGAATGCGAGTTACAGCTTGCTTCCTCTGGGTTACCCATCTAGCTTTTCTACTAAGAGCAACTTCGTAGGGATGGCACCACCTGCAGTGGGCTGGGCCTCCCACAGCAATTAGCAATTAAGACAATGCCTCACAGATATGGTCTCAGGATAATCTGATCTGGGCAGCTCCTTAGTTGAGGGTCCCTCCTCCCAGGTGACTCCAGGTTTGTGTCAAGTTGACAGCTGAAGCTAACAATGACACTCGTCAATGAAAAGGTTAGTGTTAATCTAGAATTTAATGCTGAGGAGCTGAAGATGAAGCTAACTGGAGATTGCATTTGAGAACTGCAGAGTACCTTTGCATCATCGTGATTATTTGGCCATGGGAAATTGCCTCAGAATGAAAATAATGACCCTTACCCGTAAATATAAGTTCCATGTTCTCATAACAATGTCACAATAGAAATTACCTAAAATACACAGCAAAGAGGTGACTTCTGAACATGTCAGCTGGCTGGAGTTCTGCAGCCATCAGGGAATATGTATGGCCATCAGAATCAGAGCCAAGCTCCTCATCATTTTCTCATGTTCAGTAACAAAGCATAAAAACACAGACTAGATAATTTCCATGCTTCTCTGCAAAGATATGAGTGTAAAACAGACGGGTATCTGGGTGTGATGGCATAGCCCTGTAGTCCCCATGCTCATGAGATTGAGGGAAGATGACTGAGTTTGAAGTTAGCCTGTGCGACAAAGAAAGACCTTGACTCCAAGAAATAGAGGAAGCAGAAATTAAATGTCTCAAATCAATGCAAAACAGCAGAAATTGTTTCTAAGTGATCTTTGAATATTATTTTAACAGTGAATAAAGTTGAACTAAAAGGAAGTTACTATGCTGACCCACCTCAGTACTCAAAATACTTGCCCTTGAGGGTGACAAACCCCAGGAACTCCTCACTCTTCAGTGGGCTCCCAACCCTTCGTATCTCTCTTTTGTCACTGGGGACCTTTTCTCCCCACCACCCACCACAGGGGTACTCTGTCCTCATCCCCACCCCCAGAAAGAATCCTTGTCCCAAGGGATGTGGAGCCTTGTGATACCTTAGGAATGCAGGCATCAGAAACAGACGTTAGCTCTCTTGCCTGGGAAAATAGTAACCCATTATAAGAAAGTCACCTATGGCTCAAGGCTTCCCAGAAAGCCTTCCAAGTATATATTGAAAGAAGCCCTCTCCCAGGGGACCTCAGCTGAAGCTGAGATAAGCAAAGGGTTTCCAGCCAACACAGAGGCCCAATTGACTACACATTTGCCCTTGCTGGCTAGCCAAGATAATTAGCTCGCTGCTACCCACACAACTTATTCATCAATCCCACAAAAAAAAAAAAATGAGTCAAGAAAGAACAATAAAGCTTGGTGTTTGACCAAATGTCCACTGGCTCATTCCATCCATCAAAGGAAGAGGACCCTTGCAGGTAAGAGGTAGACAGAAAACAAAAAGAGGACATGCACAGGACCCAGAGGAAATGACTCATTGTTGCGTGGGTACCAGGTTCTCGTGCATCTCTGCAATAGAGCCAAGCAGATTAGCCATCTAATTAGGCACAGTTGGGGTGTCATTTGCCTTATCCGAACAGTCCATAAGGCTTAATCAGATACATGGCCACTCACTGGGGTTTCCATGACGGTAGTAGATAAGAGACCGTGGCCCTGTGCCCACAGGTCCCCAGGAGCACCATGACCCTACCTAACAGGACACGCCATTCTGGGGCCATGCATCATTCCTGCCGGGAAGGAGGCTCTCACCTCCCCCATGCTTCCTGGAGGCTCATTTAGGCCTTGGCAGGATGGCGAGGACAGAGCAGCTGTTCCCTCTGACTCTTTCCCATCATTTGACTGGTGTTTAATCCACAACTACACTTCCAAAATTGAAAACAGAACCAGGTTAGACTCCCAACCAGGGCGGAGCCAGTGCAGGGCTGGCTGGGTGAACAGAAGCCAGTGCCAGAATGAAGATGGATCGCCATGAGCGCCTGGCTCCTGGCGGGCCAGACGCAAGCCTGGAGGCTGCTGCTTTGTGGGCATGAGCCAGGCCACCAGCCATCACAATCCTCCTAGACAGGGACACACTGAGACACCCTGGGAGCTTCCACCGAATATCAGGGTTCTCAGGCCATCTTGAAGGAGCCATCTGGGGAGATTTCCCTAATGCCTCTCAGGACACTGAAATAAGGGACAGCACCCATTATGACGTGACAGTATGTGTGTTCTCTGATTATTTCAACATGTTCATCACACGATTGCTCATGTTTCTCCCAGTGTCCTCTCTCTCTCTCTCTCTCTCTCTCTCTCTCTCTCTCTCTCTCTCCTCTCTCTAACACACACACACACACACTTATGATAAATATAGAGAAAATATAGAAAACATAGAAATGTACTATTTTAACCATTTTTTAAGATTTATTTTCACTTAGGTGTATGTGTGTGTGTCTTCATGTGTACATGATCACATGTGTATGGATGCCCTTGAACACCACAATGGGGCACCAGATCTCCTTAAGATGAAATTATAGGCTGGAATGTTTGGCTATGTAGAAGCTAAGATTTAAATTTGGGTTCTCTTCAAGAACAGCTAGTCCTCTTATGGGCTGAGCCATCCCTGCAGCCCCAGTAGTGACCATTTTTAACTGTACAGTTTGGTGGCACTCCCACCACCACTACCATCCTCCCTGAAACCCTTCCATCTTCCCAAGCTGAAACTGGCCCCGATAATCCCTGGTTGGTTCTTCCCTTCTTCTCTCCCATCTCTGGCAGCCACCACCCAATTTCTGTCGCTGTAAATTGGACTTCTCTAGTCTCTCTTCTGTGTACAGTCAGGCAGTTCTGTGACTGTGTACTTCACTTGGAATAGTGCCCCAAGGCTCATCCGTGCTGAATTAGCATGTGCCCAAACTCGCTTCCTTTCTGACAGTGAGATGCTTAATCCTCAAATGATCCATCTGCAATGCAACCCTCCTCCCAAGGCTCAGGGAACATCATGGAAGGGGGAGCGAGATTTTAAGAGGCGCAGGTCCAGAACTCCTGTCTCTAGATATTGCCCCTTAAACAAGACAGAGAAATACACCCATGGAATCTCAACAATAGTTGCCTAATGACACCACTGGTTGACATGCCAACATGGACAGGGGAAATTCTACCACATGATCCCACACCTGGAGGAAGAGCCACAGGTGTTCAATACCTGCTGAGTGGGTTAGGTGCATAAAAACTTATTTGAGAGTGAACGTGTAAATTCTAGGTAACACTCCCAGCTTCAGAACAGTTATTCTAACTATACCTACAGATCATTGAGATATACAGCCTTTGGGCCTGTTGAAGTTTGCTGCATAATTTTTTTTGTCTGCAAGTTCTTGAAAATAAAGTTTTAATAATCTTTCTACTAGCTGTTGAGAATTAACTTCAGGGATAAACTCCCACATAGGTTATTCAATCCCAAATACTCAAGCCCTGCACACATGTACATTCAAGCAACACTGTGTATATTCAGTAGTTTGTCTACACGTGTGTATATACAATAAGGATATGTATGCATATGTGTATGTGCATGCATATACACATATATGTGCATATATACACATATGCATATATGCACATATATGTATGTACATGCACATGTGCATATACCTATGTTTATGCACACATATATAAACATACATGTATGTATATGCATGTTACAATAATAATTAAAGAAGGGGCCAAGAATTTGGATAGGAGGTAAGGGTGAGGGAGTTTGAAGGAGAAAGGAGAGAGGACTGATGTAGTGTGCTCTTGCATGAAAGCTTTAAAAAAACCATAATTCTTTTGTTATTTATAATTACATTAAATTAGTAAGAAATCCCCTCCTTTTTTTGAGTTGAATGTTGTTGTGTAGACACGTGTTGTCTAACGCTTGTCTAATGCTCGCTCAGTAGGTGTATCCGGGTGTTGCTTCCACCTTTTAACTGTAATGAATGATGGGGGTTTAGCATGTATAAGATCCCTATCCGAGTCCTAACTTCCCTTCTTTGGAAGGAAGACGAATTCCTGGACCATGTAGAAATTCTATGGTTTGGGGAGGGAGGTGTTTGGGAACTACTGATATTTTCTACTGCAGCTGCACCATCTTGCATTTTCAGTAGTGAAGTAGAGGGGCCTCCATTTGTCCACACCTGCCTTAGTTAGGGCTGCTATTGCTGTGAAGAGACACCATGGCCATGGCAATCCTTTATCATCATCATCATCATTGATTCTTTGGGAATTTCATATCATGCACCCCAATCCCACTCATTTCCCATGTCTTCCATGTCTACCCTGTACCTCTGAAGCCCCACACAAGATAAAATAGAAAACAAAACAAAAATAATTTTTTAAAGAAGCGCTTCACTTCTCTGTCTTTCCCACCTCTCCATCACATATTCCTTTGTCATAGTGGCCATGGGAGCTGCAGTGTGACACACAGTGTAGCCTTTGGCTCAAACAGCTTTACTTGCAAGCGCCCATTGCAATGCATTGTTGGTCTGGTTCAAAGCCTCTGTCTTTTGGCACACCATCAATACTGGACCCTTTCTGAAACTTCTCTAAGATATCCTGCTGTTGCCCTGAGTCATGGCAACTCGTATAAAGTAAAGCTAACTTAGTTGGGGCTGACTTACAGTCCATTGCCGTCATGGAGGGAAGTACGGCAGCATGCAGGCAGACATAGTGCTGGAGAAGAAGCTAAGAGTTCTACGTACTGGAAGAAGAATGAGGCACTGGGCCTGAGCTGAGCTTCTGAAACCTCAAAGCCCACCCGCAATGACACGCTTCCTCCAACAAGACCACACCTCTTAATAGTGCTCCTCCTTATGGGCCTATAGGAGCTATTTTTATTCAAACCACCACAACACCCTTGCCAAAATTTGCTGTTTTTATAAAACCAGTACTATCCCAGTAGACATGTAGGGGTATCTCGTTGTATTCAGACTTCTCTTTAAGGATAAATAAAAAAGGATTGCTTGTATATTGCAAAGTCCTATGAGTGTATTCTGTTGACCTAATAGCAGTATCGACCACACAATACCCTCAGCAGTGGCTTCCACACTACGAGGCTCAACCTTGGACTGAGCATTTTGTGTGTCACAGTGTCCAAGGACTAAGTCAGTATTTGGGGACAGGTGTAGCCCTTAATGGTGAAAGAATTAGGGAGCAAGCAAGAAAAAAATGGCTTCAAATAAAGCATTTGGAAGAGAAGTAAGAGAAGCCAGAGGCCCTAGAAGGATCTTGTCCTTTGATACTTTGAAGGTCTCCCTGGGTGAACTCAGAGAGGGCCCTCCTCATCAATTAGCAGCCTGTACATATGGAAGTGGGAGTGGCTCAGCCGCCCAGCCAAGGCTGCTATCTCGGCAGGCCATCTGAATAGCAGCCAGCTCCACCGAGCAGCACGCTGAGAGCAGGTCAGAGTTCATCTTTTGCTGAGTGAGAACCCAAGAAGGCATCCTACTTAATGAGACGCTGCCACGTGACCGATGCTGTGCTACTGAACCAGAAGATGCCAGAACACAGTAATTAAAAGATGTAAGGGACAAGGGGAAGATACCCACCTTCTTCCAAATAGCAAGAGCGTGCCCAGGAGTGTTGAAGGGCCACAGGGAGTACCTGTATCTACCCATTTCTTCACCTTTGTTGGAACACCACCACATCTGTGCATTTTGTGCCCTGCTGGTCCTTCTGCCAGATACCCCTTCCTTCCAGGCAATTGTGGTGTTGGGGTTATTCTAGGCACACCACACCTTCTTCTGTTCCTTTTGTCTAAGTGTTTGTAGCCATGGCCACAGGCCCCACAAATGAAAGGCCAGATGCACCTGCCCTGACACACTCTTCTCTCCTGACCAACACAGCCTCCATCTTGGACTGGCCCAGGGTGAGGCATCTCTCCATCCAGAGCATTCCACCTGGTTTTCTTCCCACAATGCCAATAATGGCTGTCATTTATCTAAATGTCAGTGCCTCTTTCTCTTTCAGGCACATTCTAAATGCCACAGTCAACAGTCTCTGTTTCTCACCTCTTCACTATCAGCTGTAGGATTGTACTGTTGACATCTACCCTCCAGGACTCTAAGCATGTGCCCAGCGAAGGGGCACAGGTCAACATCCAAGAAAGCCTCAAGCTCAGTGTATGCTCGCCTGTCACCATCTGGAAGTTCTAGGTTCTCTTTAATGAGAGACCATGTTAAGTTGCCTTTGTCTGGTATTCTGACACAGTAGTGAAAATAGTAACAACACCCTGGCAATAGAGTGCCCAAGGAAAGCCCTTTGTACTACAATGTCACCTGCCTTACAGAGGAGTCTCGGCAGCCCTGGGTGAGAGTAGCAAAGGCCTCCAGTAGCTCCAGCCTTTCCCGGTTCTTTTCCCATTAAGGCTAAACTGTCTAGGCTGAACTCCTTGTAGTGAATTTGGTGAGAAGACAAGACCTGATGGAATGACACCAAGCTACAAAGCCTTCATTGGGAGCCCAGTATAGACCACTTCTAGCTCTTGGGGCAGAGAACTGATCCGCTTTCTGTATAGACATTTTAATCAGCTAAATAAGATATTTGTTCACCCACTAAGTAAGACATTTCCTCACCCTTGTTTATAGATTTGGCCTGAGAAAGTAAGAGTTCAATAGAGCCGTCAGGGACAACATAAATCAACAGATACTCCAGAAAACACAAACGACTTGAGGAAGGCCCATGTAGCCTTTCTCCATCATTTACAGCAGACATGGTTCCTTGCAGTATATTTCTAGAAGATTCTATTCTATCACCCTTCATAATCATTTATTTATTAACATATTTTTGCTTTAATAGATGATGCAACAGTTGTACATGTTTGTTACATTCAGAAAATGAACATAATATATGACCAGACGACGTCATTGATGCCTATCATCTCAAACATTTATCTTACTTTGGAGTTCAGAATATTCAAAATCTTATCCTCTTGCTACTTTTCAATATTCAATTAATTATTACTAACCACAGTGATTCCAACATGCTAAAGAATGTTAGAAGCTACTCTTTCCATCTAACAACATGCCTGCACCCATCAATCACCCTCTTCCTACTCGGTCATCCATGTCCTTCCCTGGCTCTAGTAAACACTATTCTACCCTTATCTTCTTTGATGTTAACTTTCAGTTTCCATCTGTAAATGAGAACTTGAAGATGTGTCTTTCTGTGCCTGGCTTACTTCATGGACCTAATGTACCCTGGTTGTAAACAGTAACTAAATTTCTTTCTTTCATGACTGAGTATTAGTCCGCTGTATAGAGAAACAATTTCTTTATCCATTCATCCATCAATGAACACCAAGATAGATTGATTCATATCTTGGCTGTTCCTGAAGTGTCCCACAAACATACAAGTGCAGCTGTCTCTGCCATAGACTTCAATTTCTGGTTATGTTCTTGTGATGGCTAGTTTAAATTCTCAACTTGACACAACCTAGCGTCACCTGGGAATAGAGTCTCGGTGAAGGTCTGTCCAGATCAAGATACCTGTGAACATATCTGTGGCAGGTTGTCTTGATTATCTTAACATGGGAAGACCCAGTCTGAAAGGGAGGGTACCATTCCTTCTGAACTGTACAGGAGTAGAGAGATCTAACTGAGCACTAAATATGCATGCATTCATTTCTCTCTGCCCTCTACTGTGGATCTGATGGTATCAGCTACTTCAGGTTCCACCCTGAACTTCCCCACAATGATGGCCTGTAACCTGGAATTGGAAGGCAGATAATCCTGTGCTGCTTTTTGTCAGGGTGCTTTATCACAGCCAGGGAGATGAAACTAGGACCCGACCCAGCAATGGAATTAGCAGGCCTAGTTTTCTCAGGAACTGCTGTATGGTTTGGCAACTTTTCTTACGGGCCGTGTTCTGGTCTTGAGTATGGGGCACAGGATCACACATGAGCCATGCAAATAAGCACCCCATTAAAACAAAATTCACTGAAGTACAACCCCCTCCATGTGGGCTTCCTCACTCACCCTCTACACTGTTAATTCTCTGTCACCACACATGGTTCAAGTGAGACTGTCCCCCACAGGTTCACGTGTTTGAACACTTGGTCCCTAGGTGGTGGTGCTCTTTGTGGAGGTCTAGGAGGTACAGCCTTGCTGGAAGAAATATACCCCAATCCATCCCAAGGGTGGGCTTTGAGGTCTCAAAAGCCACATGCCATTCCTAGTGTGTGTGCTTTCCTGCACTCTCTCTCTCTCCTCCTTCACCCATTCACTCTCCTTCTCAGCTTTGTGTTTGTGCTTCAAGATGTGAGATCTCAGCTTCTACTCCAGCCTCCCTGCTTGCTGCTTGCTGTCGCTCCTCCATTTGACAGTCCTGGACTCCTGTCACTCTGCCACCATAGGCCAAAATAAACACTTCTTTCTTAAGTGACTTTGTTTATGATACTTCAACATAGTAACACAGGAAAGACACCGATATACCGTACTTGACACGTTCTCAGGACCTGGTGATAAAAGTTCCACTGATCTTGCTCAATTGGGGTTCCCATGGGCATCAGAGAGTCCTATGGGACAGAGCCCATGCTGCCTTGGTCCACTATGTGATGTCAGCTCCCTACACAGTACCTCACACATATCTCAAGGCTTTGTACCTTGGGAAGATACTACGAGCTTTTACTATCAGAAAGGGAAGTTGGTGGAAATTTCCTGAATAACGTTCATCAAAGTTATGGAAGGTAGTTGACTCTCACTGAAGATTAAGAAACAATATGGAGAAATGAATGAGGTCCACCATGGGAAGTTCCTAGGTTTGGAAAATACACAGCCAAACGATCCTTCCTTGTCCGCTTGCCAAAGTATGAGTGCCTTGTTCCACCTCTGCAAAGCATGGCGCAGCTGGGGCGAGCAGGTCTCTCCGTCATCTGATTTCCCCCTTGAGATGAGATGATGGGGCTATGTCTGGACCAGGCTGATGAGTGCATCCAGGATGCACAGATATGACCAAGCTGCATGTAGGAATCAGGCTGCAGGAAAGTGGCCAGGCTCCACGGATAACATGGCGGCCACAAAACTACATGCATGTAGATGACCAAGCAACATGGATAGGCTGCATGGAGATGGTCAGATTGCCTTGGTTTCAAGAAGGTAAGGGCTCCAAGTAATGCATTTTCTCAGACTTCCTGTACACACACACACTCACACACACTCACACACACACACACACACTCACATACACACACATATGCCATGTACAGTCATAGGAGTGGGTGGCTATGCATAATACAAAGTAAATGGAATTTTCTCCCCAAAAAGTTCAAACATACTAAAAGTCTGTGGGCAAGCCATGTGCATGCAGGGTATTAATATGGCTCAGACCCTTTGTGCCTTTCATCGCCATAATCATCTCCCTGAAGGCATAAATTGTGCTCACATGGACCAGACCCATTTACATACTTCATCTCCATCCTTATCCTCCTGCCCTGCCTGGAGCCAATAAAAGACAGAAAACAAAAACTGACATCAAATCTATTTGGAGGGTATTTAGGTTTGTTTTTTTTAAAAAAAAAAAAAAAGAAAGAAAAACAACTTTATATTGGGAAAATATAACATTGGAAAATAAACTCCCATTACTTTATTTCATTATTATCAGTGAATTAATTTTCTATCAGTTACATTCACTAAGTAAATTTGTTAAAAGCACTAAAACTCAAAACAAAAACACAACCCTCTTCCTAAGAGGTAATAGTAATTATTCCTTTAAACTTTCAAACAAATTTTTTCTTACTCGTCCCAGACACCCTGGATTACCAGCTGCCCATCCAGGAAAGCAGGAACAGCCACATTAGACTTTTCTGGGCTCCCTGATAAACCTCTGACCAAAGCTGGAGAACAAGGGAGCTCTCTGAACACACTCTGCCCAGCTTCTGCTGCCAATCAAATCCAGCCCTGGAGCTCCTTCCTCATGGTCCCCCTACGGAGTGTATAAGACGGGAGAGCCACAGAGCCCATCCCTTGAGGCCCAGGACCAGGGTTCTCACTGGCAGAGCAACACAACAGCATCTTTACCTCATGGCTGGTCCTTCCGTGGGCTCCAAGCAGGCACATCCCAAGGATGAACAAAAGTCTTCATTTCTTTCACAACCATCAGTCCTGAGGCAGAAGCGGGCGGGCACATTTCCAGGTTCACAGTCTGTAGAAGATTCTGAAGAAAGGGATGAGGTGTTCAAGAGCTTTTCAAAATTAAGTCTTGTCATCTCCCGTCATCCTTTCCTAGGGTTTCATGTCTCTGTTGATCCATGGGAAACCAGGAAATGGCTAGAGCAGGTGAAACACCCCAAACGCTCATCCATTTTTCTGAAGAGAGTGATGGAACGGTGATGGTAGGGGACTCTGTCATCTTCCCCTTGGCCATTTGGAGAAATCTATTTTCTCTTTAATTCTCTGCATCAGATGAGGTGGAGATGTGGAATATTCCAGCAGAGGGAATGGGATACCGATCATGAGGAAGGTCCAGGTTGATGGGGATGCTGACATCCCTGCGGATGGCTGCGCCAACATTCTTCCTCCTGTCAGGCTCTGCTCTGTCCCCCACCCCATGCACCTGCTGCCCTGAACCTAGCTGTCTCGTGTGCAACTCCTCATTTGTTACGATATAAAAGTCCCCTTAATATTTTCTACCATTTCGCATTGCCGGTGTGATAATGACACCCTCAGGAACCACTCTTCCACCAGTGCATATTTTTAACACTGCTGTCATCTTCTGTAATTTTGTGAAGGTTAAAATGAGCTTTTTGTGGTGCTGCGGAGGAGTGACAGACTGCTGCTTTCTGAGCCCAGATGCTTCAGCCCCGTCTGCCATTTACAACGGTATCACTCGGCCTATGCCATGGCCGGGCCCTGGCAAGCTCCCACATTGACCTGGCCATCACATGCCACTGAGGCCAGCACTCTCTGTGATAAGAGGGTCCCACCTTGCAGATTCAACCATTCTGCTTCCCTCCCAGGAAGCTCCATAGGATATCCCTACACACCCCATCCTGGGAATGAGATCTATCAGCTACCTCTTGTTTTGTGTTTTAGTTCCTTTCCTCGGCCTTTGCTTGACTTTCCTTATATCCTGTCTCAAGCCCGTTAGGCGAAGGTGGCAGAGATGCTGGGCTCTCTTGGGAGTGAATGCTAAGTGACTCTGTGACCACTGCCACCGACCGTGAGGATCTTGTCAGCGAGTTTGTCGGGAGCATTTTAAGCGAGTTGCTAGTGATGGGCCCTGACGTGCGTCAGTGCGGGAGCAGGGCCCACTTACCTCCTGCCCCGTAATTGTCCTTAAGTGCTGCCTTTGGGGCCATGGGGTCAGCGGCCCTGGTGTCACTAGTGCACTTCTCCACACGGGCACCTCTTCTTTCTCCATTTCTCATTCTGCCTGAGAATTTCAACAGGGCTAAGTGTCCCCTCGGAGTCCCAGATCGATGTTTCCACATCAGAGGTTGGATCTCACCAGACCTTTCCTGCCCTTGCCCTGTCCCATCCTGGTGGGTAGGTGCCTCCCACCCTGCTATTTGTTACAGGGAAATGTTTTTCTGAGAGCTACTTCTTGTGTGGCCCCAAGTGAGAGAGGGCAGACTCAGGGACAGCTTCCGCTGGGATAAAAAAAGAACAGTCTGAAGAATTCAAAGCTAGGCCAGAGGTTAGTACTTCTACCAGCTTTTATTGCTAGTTATTGCTGTTATTTTGTGTGTGTGTGTGGTGTGTGTGTATGTGTGCATGTATGTGTGTGTGTTTGCACAGGCCAGAGGTCAATGTCATTGTGTTCAATAAACCCCAGGATGCTCCTGTCTATGCCTCCCCAATTCTGGGGTCATAAGGTGTGCCCATCATTTCAGCTGAGTACTGGGATTGAACTCAGGACTTTGCACTACCCAACAAGTACCTTACCAACTGAGCCACCTCCCCAGGTCCCTGATCTTGCAGTCTTAATGGCAATAAATGAAAATTTTGTTGTTTTTTAATGAATAAATAAATGAATGAATAGATTTTCCCAGAGAGGTACTGCCAGGAGCCAGGAAATAACATGAAAGGCTCAGTAGCTTGAGGAATGAAAAAAAAAATTTTAAGTACTACTAGGTGTGAAGATTTACAAGCAGTAAGTTCACAGCCCAGACTATATTCTGAATACAGGACAGCCTGGACTACAGGGTGGGAAAACAAACGCAAACTGTAAACCAAAAGAAAAGAAAGCGGCAGGATTAACGCAATGACTTGGAAGCGGCTTGGTTCTCACCCCTGCCCCCAACTCTGTCCTCCAGTAACTTCCTGAATTTTGTCTACCAGGTGGAAAGAGCAGTGACCTCAGGAATGGTGTCATCCATAAAGCATACAAGTCCACAAGCACATAAACCAAATCAAATCAAACTGCCACATATCTAGTTCTCTGACGCTCTTCTGCAGTTGGCTGTGTCGTCCATCTCCCGAGGAGGAAGGGAAGGCAGAGAGAATGCACAGGAAATGTACCCCGTGATTACAAGAACAAATATGGAGGTGCAGGGACCACAAGCACCCTACCACGCGTCTGTTTCCTTGATAAGTTAACACGTCCTCATAGCAGAAGCCCTAGGCCAGTTGACATTTGAATCATTTCTAGCTTGGCAGGAGATGGCAGCAGTTTTATTTTTTCTGGAAAAAAGAAAAAGATCTGTATAAGCCTTGAGAGCGGGACTGAAGGTACTGGGGAGTGTTTGACCACAAACCAGGAGCTGGGCCATTTGCAAGTGATTGTTCAACGGAGTTCCGACAGCCGAGTGCCCACCGTGCACCAAAGAGCACCACGGTGGCCCTCCTGCATGCGGCACCGAGCAGATTTCAGCCCAGCTCAGCGGTCACAAGTCTTAACGCCACACACGTTGCACAAGAATCATTGCTTCTCTCAGGCCGATGCAGCCTTGGCAGGGTGTGGAAGGCTTTGAGGCAGCTGATGGGGGTCTTCTCCAAGTTTCTGTAGCCCATAGCCTGAAGAATTTATGCCATGCACATACCGCCTATAATGTTTCTGAGATGGCTTTGGTCCTTGGGACTAGTGTAAAACACTGAGAGGTACAGGGGCTCTGAATGTGAGATGCAGCCAGGCCCACTGTGCTCGGAGCATCTTCACACTCATACGGATAATTTCAAATACCAGCTCTAACCCATCCATCCTCCTCCTGGCCTTATGGAAGACTTGGTCTGAGCCAGCTCTGTAGGCCCAAAGGGAATTGGCTTTTACCCTGTATAACAAACTGTCTTTGGCTACAGCAAAGTCAAGGCTTGTGTTATGGGTGTCCTGGTGAGGAAGAGCAGAGGAGGAAAAGAAAGGAGCCATCCTCCTGTCTCTGTCCTTTCTCAATGTCAAAAGCAGCCTAAGTCCTAGCTGCTCAATGTCATACCCACCTGTTATTACAAAGGAAGAAAACTTGGGATAAAACTGGACTGCAGATCTTGGGGACCACCTACCCAAGCCCTCTCATCTGGCATTGCTTTTATCCTAAATCATTCACCCGCTTCCGCCAGAGCAGAATGAAACTACCACTCTCCTGGTGCCCAGCTATTTCATTCTCTTAGTTCTCTCTCCATCTCCAGTGTCCTGGTGCTCAGCAGTGACCTTGCTTCAAGGCAGCCCCAAGTGCCTAACTGCCTCCCCGGTATCTTAGGAGCCTTCTCCTCGCCTTCCTCCTTCCTTTCTGTCCTTGATCTCCAACCTGACCCTAACCGAGGTCTTGCGCCTTGCCTTCAGGATCTGTGCACACCTCTCCCTCTCCTGGTCCTCTGGCACTGGCCCCATGGCACGGTTGCTGGGTGCCGTCTCCTTGTACTGTGCCCTGGCAGCACAGATGCCAACCTGCAGACCGCCTTGTTTAGCTTGCACCGAGCTCCAGCTTACAGCTAACAAGACCGCAGCTGACTGACACCCAAGGGAGACTCTATACACTGTCTGAGAGAAGAGCCTCCCGCCTTACCTAATAATAGAATTCAATAGGAGTGGGTCTGGAAGGTGCCCTCTCCCGAGGAAGATGGTGACTCTGCCTTGTGACACCACCATCCTTGTATGCCTGCTCTCCCCAGACAGCAGGTTGCTCCCAGGACAGCTACCACGATCACATGGCCTTCCTGCTAGGACTTCAGGCCTATGTCTGTAGCTCCATAAACTTCATCCCCATATTTCATTTACGAACCTGTGTTCATGTGTTGGGGCTAAACAACAAAGGCTATGAAGTGAATTGCTTAAAACAACAGAAGTGTATGTCTTGCAAGAACGTTCCGGACACCAGAAGTCAGATATTGAAGTGTCGGGGATGCTGGCTCTCTCTCCCATCAGGTCCAGGGCTACAGATGATCCTAGCAAGCCTCAGTGCTGTCTGTGTCACTAAGTCTGTCTCCAAACCATCCCTGCTTCTCTGTCCTGGCATCTAGATCAACCCCTCCTCTTTCCTACAGGCCCCTGTCACTGCACCAGGGCCTTTCCATCACAAGATGAGGGCCCACCTTAGTCAGCATGGCCTCACAACATCTATGACTGATTCCAAAGAAGTTACAATCACAAGTGTCCGTGGTTAAGATGTGAGCATCTATCTTCCTGGAGCTGGACTTCCCCAAAGACCCTAGATGTGAATGTCTATATTCCCTCATCATCCTCCCGACACCTCCCAGCCCAGCAAATGAGTCCACACCCAGGTGTTGATACTGACCCCACCTCTTGTCGTTACCCAGCCACCAAGCCCCTCACTCATCTCACTCTCTCTTCCCCTAACCCTCCCCACTCATATCTGCAGACTGACACTCAGATGAGGCAGAACACCAATGCCCACTCTTGTTTCCTGTGTCACCCTGCTCCTGGGTCACCCCACTCCCTCTTCTATGCTACAGATTCTCTTGGTAAAAACACTGCTTGGATCTGCCTATGCTCTGTAGACTCTCTTCACTGGTTTCAGACTGAACACTGAGGTCTTTGGTAGAGTTTCAAAGCCAAGCCTTCCCTGCCCACCCCATATGCAGAGTCACCCGCATCACACCACCTCCTTGTGCTCCTGTCTCCATCCCCCCTCCCCAACACACACACACACACACACACACACACACACACACACACACACACACACACACTGGCCTTGCCTGTAGAGTTAAGTAAGCACCTTCCCACCTCACAGGCTTCTGCTCACACATCAGAAACCATGCTTGAAGTTCAGAATAGCTTGGGCATCCCTCAGCACGCCACCAGAATGCCAGGTGTGCCCTCCTAAGATGAAGCTCAGCTTATCGTTTTGACATTGCCTGTATACTGACCTGAGGACACCATTAGTACTGATGGAAAGTGGCTGTCATTTACTGCCAACCTGGTACCTGGTCCATCTCTATGCCTAAAAGGCACTCCTGACTCACTCCTGACAGGACAGGAGAATACAAAGCATGCCTCTTTCTCATCCAGAGTTAAGTCTCAGAGCCAGCACACTTCCCAGAACAGCAAAGCTCCTTGGAAAGCGTGGAATTCCTGGTTAAAGTCAGTGACTCCACAGTCACTGAATTGAAGCACACAGCCAGGAAAAACGAACGCAAGCAGCCCGTTCGACTCTCCCAGCAACCCCCTTGGAAAAGTGCTGATGGACGGCCACCATAAAAGGCACTGTGGATCTGGGCGACACAAAATGCATCTGTTTCACGAGGCAAATTACCTGTGCTGGTCTTTGGCCTGTGAAGTCTGAAAAGGTAAACCAGCGAGCCTGTCACAGGACCTTCAAGTCATTTGAGAGAACACGGAAAGTGTGTGCTTGGGTAGGCCCTACCCTCCAAGGGGCCTTTCACCCAATGAACTCCCATAAACCACTGCAAGTTAGCTGAGATGAGTTCAAAGCCAGACCTAATTCACGAGAAGCCAAGGGACCACATCCCAAAATGGAGTCTGAGTTGGCTGCTGAACAGGGCAGACAGGAACATTGCGTCCCATTTCCCTGCAAATGCTCCACAGTACCACCACAGTCTCTGCACTGAACTGACTTCCTGCTGCCTCTCCTCTTGGACCACAGTCTCCGTATCTCCATATCCTAGCAC
This sequence comes from Microtus ochrogaster, assembly GCF_000317375.1. NCBI lineage: Eukaryota > Metazoa > Chordata > Mammalia > Rodentia > Cricetidae > Microtus > Microtus ochrogaster. Next base: position 28,701,315 of record NC_022015.1, on the reverse strand, counting down.
CAGGTGTAGGCCCAGCAGGGACTCCAAATTATCACTGCATGGGTGAGCATATTATTATAAATAACAGACATTTGGTGGCAATAAACCCCTCCATCATCATTAAAGGTGTCTTGTAAGCTGACCTTTGTATTCCACCTGTCTACAGTTTCTTGTGGTCTTGAAAGAGAGGCAATCAGAGCCTTCTGACACTACACATGCCACAGAAGATTGCAACACCACCATTATGGTATTGAGAGCCTAGGTTAGGTCCATTTGCAGAACACATTTTCCCCTGGTTACTATATGCTAGTAGATGATAATAATATGCACAGACTATAGTACTTAAGGTGTAACATCCAGCTGTATACAGGCCCACAAAGACAGTCATAAATAAACTGTAGAGAACAGAACAGTGATCTTGGAGGATAAAGAAAAATTCTCTGTAAGTACAGAGAGATACAAGATAGTCCCCAAACTGTGCTCCAGAAGGAAATGAAACAAACGGAAAGCCAAAGGGGAAGCAGCTGGCTAGGCCAGCAGAGCAGAAATCTATATCTCCCCTGTGTAACCAGCAAATCCCGGAAGCTCTCCTACTTACTCTCCCTCAGCCCCTGGGAGGGGCATATTAAAAATTAGGAAGTGAGGACAATGAGGACTACTGAGAACTCAAGAACAATGGCAATGGGTTTTTGATCCTACTGTACGTACTGGCTTTGTGGGAGCCTAGGCAGTTTGGATGCTCACCTTACTAGACCTGGATGGAGGTGGGTGGTCCTTGGACTTCCCACAGGTCAGGGAACCCTGATTGCTCTTTGGGCTAATGAGGGAGGGGGACTTGATCGGGGGAGGGGGAAAAATGGGAGGCGGTGGCGGGGAGGAGGCAGAAATCTTTAATAAATAAATAAATTTAAAAAATTAGGAAGTGAGAGGGATTATGTGCTAAAGATAAACTCTTAGAGTGGTGACATTGGAGTGTGCCACCCATCATGACACTACCTCGCAATTTTGTCATGGACAATGAGGACCTCATCCTGGACCCTGGCACATGCCATAGAGTACTGACAGGGGCAAATCCAGTCTCGTCAGAGCACTAATAATTCAAGGTAGAGAAATGTCAAATGTTGTATAATAGAAAACCAGCCACACACATGCATACATACCACACACACACACACACACACACACACACAATTCCACATTCCTGAGCCTTCATTTAAAATAATTTCACCAAGCTCAGCCAAATAAGATAGCCCTGATACAGATGGAGGTTAAGGTTTCAAAGGCCCCTTCTGGCAAAGCCTCCCTGAAGCGCTGAAGGAAGCAGGTCAGCTGATGGCCTGGCTTAGAATTCCTGCCCATCCCACTAGACCTTTCCACCAAGGTAATCTGTAGTCACTCACTAGAACTAGAGGGTGGGCATTGGTTAGACCTAGAGAATGACAGAGTAAAGTAGCAGCCCTGATGGCGACCACACACCTCCCAATACAAATCCCCCCAGCAGGTGGTTTTGGTACCATTGGAAGGACACAGGTGCTAATCAAAATGGCCTCACAGTCTCGTGTCCAATTCTGCTATCATTCCCATCACAGGTGTCCTCTGTATAAACCTACACTCTAGGCCCTGCCACTGTGTGTCTCATGAAGAACCCACGCTGAACAAGCCTCTTTACAGAGCTCTTCCCTCTTGCGTTTAATGTGGACTCCTTTCAACAACCCCGTGCCATTGTCCTTGGCTTCTCATCAGCCCTCATTGCTCGCCATGTTCAGAGAGTCCGGTCACTCAACTTGGTTCAGAAGTCGTGAGGGGGACTAGAGATGTAGCTCAGTAGGGTGACTGCACACACACAAAACCCTGGGTCCCACCACCAGCACTTCATACAGGGTGTGTTGGCACGTACCTGTAATCCTAGTAAGTGGAAGATGGAAGCAGGAGGTGCAGAAGTTCACGTTCATCCTTACCTACATAGCAAAGCCAAAGCCAGCCTGGGTTACATAAGATCTTGTTGCAAAAATAAACAAACAAACACATAAATAAGAAATGATGAACTGTGCTTGGTCAGTCTTGGTCACTGTCAAGGAGCACATGACATGTTGACTACTGACAAACTCGCCATTAGAGGATGCAGCTCCTAAAACTCCAACCCATTGAAGATCCACAGGTCTCTGGGCTTGAGTTTCTGCAGTAGACAGGGGTGTGACTCTTGACACCACTCAAGGTGGCTGATCCCAGACCAACCTCACTCTGTGATATTGAGGATTCCTGGAGTAAAGAGCTCAGGGAGGTGGGCAGAGGAAAAGCTCTGTGCTTTACCTTTTTCAAATTATTTTCATTTGTAGGTGTTTGTATATGTGCTTGTGTGAAGATACGTTTCCGTGCAGCAAAGTACCTTCAAATTATTTTTTCTTAATTAAAAATGCATGCAAGGTTGGGAGCTCACCAAGGCCAGCTGGACTATGACTGAAAAAGCATGGGATAAAACTGGACTCTCTGAACATGGCGAGCAATGAGGGCTGATGAGAAGCCAAGGACAATGGCACAGGGTTGTGATCCTACTTCATGTTCTGGCTTTGGGGAGCCTAGCCAGTTTGGATGTTCACCTTCCTAGACATGGATGGAGGGGGGAGGACCTTGGACTTTCCACAGGACAGGGAACCCTGACTGCTCTTTGGATTGGAGAAGGAGGGGGAGAGAAGTGGTGGGAGGAGGGTGAAACTTTTTTATTTCCTTCTTTCAATAAAATAAAAAAAAGTGGGAAAAAAAAGAAAAAATGCATGCAAGGAAATACCTTGCTGCACTAACAGAGCCTGCTCCTGTGTGATAGGATCATGTTGCACCAAAAACTAAGTCTCTCTCTCTCCTCTCTCTCTCTCTCTCTCTCTCTCTCTTTCTCTCTCTCTCTCTCTCTCTCCCTCTCCCTCTCTCTCTCTACCTCTCAGATCTCTGCTTTATTCTACACACACTCTCACACCTCTCCTGCAATTACAAGTCTTCCCTGCAGTGTTGAAGAGATGGTTCAGTGGTTAAGAACACTGGTTGTTCTTCCAGAGGACCTGGATTCAATTCCCAGCACCCACATGACAGCTAACACCTGTCTATAACTCCAGTTCTAGGGGATCTGATATGATATCTTCCCACCAATGTACATAAAATAAAGTTGAAAAAATAAATAAATAAATGTTCTCACTGAACCACATAACTCCCTTAACTAGAGAGAAACAGAAGACTTTAACTGGCAGCACCATGGGTTTCCCTTCCACCAGAGGTCCCCTTCTCTCCCTTCCTTTCCACTTTCACTCACAGCAGGAACCTGGCACAGAGAATATAACAGGAAGAAAGTAGACTCGGCTTTTAGAGACCCCTAAGGGCTGTCTGAAGGAGAAACAAATGATCACAGTATGATACTAATTTGTAAATAAATCATCACGGTAGCAGAGCCTGTGCACAGGGATACAAAGCTCCATGGAAGATTCTGAAGGCACCCTGGTCTGGAATACATCTGCATGAGCCTCTCAGACTCCCCCAACCTCCTCTCTCTCACCTGGTCAGGCATGCTTTAGGTTCTCAGTGCCAAGACTAGCAGCCTCCCTTGTCTGCTCCACATGGAGATGGTGCCTTGACTGATAATAAATTAGAGGTAAGTATGTACCTTGTAATTTTGTTTCATTTCAAGAAAATGAACAACAGGCAGGAGAAAGAGAGTTGGAAACTAGCGTGTGTGTGTGTGTGTGTGTGTGTGTGTGTGTGTGTGTGTGCGTGCACAAACACAAGCGTGATAGCAAATATGTGTTTGTGTATTTGTGTATGTATTGGTGTACATGCATGTTTGGGTGTGCACATGAAGGCCAGGGGTCTATCTTAGGTGTTTTCCTTAAACGCTACTTGACTTACTATTTGAGACAGGCTCTCTCATCTTTACCTGGACCTCGCTGATTCCATGAGACTACTCTGCCAGTGAGCCCAGTGATGTTTGTACCCCTCCCTCCCTAGTGCTGGAATTACAAGAAAGTCCTTCCCCACCAGGATTTTTTCTTTTCTTCTGTCTTTCTTCCTTTCTTTCTCTCTCTCTCTCTCTCTCTCTCTCTCTCTCTCTCTCTCTCTCTCT
>NC_022015.1:28690735-28697039 GCF_000317375.1 Microtus ochrogaster | reverse complement strand
TTTTTTTTTTTTTTTTTTTTTGGTTTTTCAAGACAGGGTTTTGTTTGGTTGGAAGCGTCACCCCAGCCCTGGTACCTCTAAATCCAAAGAGTATGGAATGTTTGGGTGGAAAGTTCCATTCCAACCCCCTTCCCTGGGAGTTGCCTCAGTACAAACTCCACCTCCCAGAGACCCTGCCAAAAGGCGACCCCTCCTCAGAGATTCTCAAGACCACTCCCACAGGGTATTTAAACTGCCCCCCAGAGAACAAATACATGCGCTTCTCTGCCTCCTCAGAGCTGGGATTAAAGGCTTGTGCCACCACACACACCAGGCTTATTAAAGTGGGTTCTAGAGCTCAGACAGGAGTCCTCTTCCGGCCCACATTTGGTTTGGAGGTTTGGGGGTGGGGGGAGGAGCTGTTGTTATAGTTAGTTTGTTTTGTTTTGCAGTTCTGGAAAGTGAACCTATGATTTTAAGCATGCAAGAGAGAGAGGCCAGCGCTCCACCACTGAGTAGTATCTGCAGCCCAGAAGTTCCTTCTTATACAGCATGGTCAAGGGAGTTCTTTCTCAGTGGTGTTGGCGAAGACCCATGAGACAGTTTGAGAAGTGATAGGATCAGCTGTGTGACCATCAGAAAGAAGCAGGAATGCAGAGTCCTGAGATGATTTGTGCTGGTCTGCAGAGGGTAGAGTGTGGGCAGATCAAGGAGGGAGGTCCAAAGAACCAGAGAGCTCAAAGCCTTACAAGACATGAAAGGCCGGTGAGTATTTTCTGATGGAAAGAGTTTGCCAAATGGTAAGAAAACTGAAGAATTTCTAAATGTCTTTATGCCAGTGGTGAAGAGGCTCCCTTAGTTAGGGTTCTACTGCTGTGATAGAACACTGTCTTAGCTAGGCTTCTACAGCTGTGATACAATACTGTCTTGTTAGGATTCTATTGCTGTTACAGAACACTGTCTTAGTTAGGGTTGTATTGCTGATAGAACACTGTCTTAGTAAGTATTCTACTGTTGTGATAGAACAGTCTTAGGGTTTCTGTTGCTGTTAAGAGACACCACCGTGACCACAGCAACTCTTATAAGATAAAACATTTAACTGGGGCTGGCCTACAGTTCAGAGGTTTAGTCCAGTATCATCATGTCAGGTGGCATGCAGGCAGACACAGTGCTGGAGAAGGAGCTGAGAGTTCTCCATCTTGATGCCTTGATGCCCAGACAACAGCAGGAGTCTGTGTCCCACGCTGGGCGTAGCCTGGCCCCCACAGTGACACACTTCCTTCTTCAACAAGGCCACACCTCCTAGTAGTGCCTCTCCCTATGGTGGCCCCTTCCTTTCAAACCAGCACACTCACCATGACCAAACGCAACTTAGAGAAGAAAGGGTTTATTTCAGCTTGTTACTGCCCAGTCAAACTCCATCACTGAGGGAAATCAGGGCAAGGACTCAGGGTAGAAACCTGGAGGCAGGAGCTGATGCAGAGGTCATGGAGGAGTGCTGCTTACTGGTTAGCTCCTCCTAGCTTGCTCAACCTCCCTTCTTATACAACACCAAGACCCAGGGTGGCACCGCCCATGGGTGACTGGGTCCCTGCACATTAATCACTAATCAAGAAATGCCCTACACACTTGCCTATAGGCAAACTAATGGAGGTACTGTCTCTTCTGAGACTCCCTCTCCCAGATAACGCTAGCCTGTGTCAAGCCGACAAATCCTCATACGGATAGCGGGACAGTCACTATTCTAAGTGTATATTCCTCACTTGGTACAAGGAACCTCTCATCTCATGCGTGTGTACAAATTAATCTGGGGATGTGGCCTTAGGTGGGAACCAGATGAAAGTTACTGCACTTTTACCAACAAATGAAGAGGTTAGCAAGCAATGTGTCTCCATGTGATGGCAGACAGGAATGGTTCTTAAATTTCTTTTCTTAGTTTAACACTTGTCCTCAGCAATGAATTAGAAACCCATACAAATAAAGTGAAATAGTATGTGTGTCTGTGTATTATCAGTTAAGTAAACCTCTTTTTCAATTTTTCTTAAAAGCAAGAAGGGATACATAATAATCACTCTGGTCTTCATAGTTTCCTGCCTGAGGTCACCAGACCTCCAAAATTATTTTTAGCATGTCTCAGAAAAATTAAAAATTAAGATTATGGAAATTCTGCCTCCAACGTGACACAGCATCACTTAGAGTTCACATTTTCAAAAGCTGGTGGGGAAGCACACATTGTTATTTAATTATAATTATGGTTATTACTATAATTAGTGATGAAAATACTCTGGACACAAGAAAATACTCTGAACACAGGAAAAACACACAAGCAAGAGAGATCAGTAGTAAAGGGGCTTGCTCCAAGCCCCAAGCCTGACAACCTTAGTTGAATGCCTGAGCCCCACATGGGGGAAGAGGAAGGATCCAGAAAGTGTTTGGGGGACCACATGGGAATAGACGCATAAATAGATAGATAGATAGATAGATAGATAGATAGATAGATAGATAGATAGATAGATCTTTTGAAAGAATATGGAAAATGATTTTGATGCTACATTTCACAACTGTAAAGAAAATAAGACTCTCTTGGCTGCTGAGCTGAATGCATTTCCGTGACTGGTAGTGAACACGTGTACCACCATGTTCTTCAGTGCTGGTAAACAACCGCCTAAGACCAAGGTCCTCTTCATAGCACCGTGGGGCTCAGCCCACATAGAACCATAGCAATATCCACCCTCATCGCTCACAGCCACCTTAATTAGATCAAAAGACCAGCGTGAAAACCACTAGCTGAGTTCCTCCAAATGAGCCAGTAAGCAATTATTATCCCTTTGCTTTCAAAACAGCTGATAATTAAAGCAAATCCAACCTAATGTCTTCAAATAAATTTGAAGTCCACAGAGAACTGTCATGCATGAACAAACGCACTTTTAAATTTTTGCCTAAAAATTATAGCTTATAGTGTCCCTAGACAGAATGAAACAGCCTATCAGAGAAAACAAAGAAACTGTTCTTCAAAATCTTTTTTTCCTTGCTTTGCATAAAAAGCTGAAATAGTCAACCAGCTATTTGAAGCCATCAATTTTAACTCAGAAAATCAGAAATAATGAGCAAACCATAAAGAAGCTATATGTCCCTATTTTGTACTTAAGGAAAGCGAGTTCTGTGGCTAGAGAGAATGTATAACACGAGCAGGGGGTATAAATATTTAATGCTAAAGCAAAGACAGATGAACCCCAACTGCCTCTTCCCTCTGATTAATCAGAACAATCGAAAAGAAAAGCTAAAGGTAAAATATTTTAATATATGCATCATTAGACCACTTCTATCCATAGGTAGAAAGGACTTTTTTTTTAAGGACTAGTGAATAAAATTCAAAACATGGCAAAATAAAAGAATATAGAACCAACGAAGTGTTACTCAAGAAAGAAATACGTCCTAGCTTGCTTTCTGTTGCTGGGATTAAACACCATGACCAAAAGCGAGTTACAGTCCATCACTGAGAGGAACCAAGGCAGGAATTCAACACAGGAGCTTGATGCAGAGACCAACAGAGGAAGCTGCTTGCTTCTCCTGGCTTCTCAGCTGCCTTTCTTAACTCTTAACATAGCCTAGGCCCACCTGTCTAAGGATGACACTGTCCACACCGGGCTGAGATCTCCTACATCAATTCGCAAACTAGAAAATTTCCCACAGGCCAGTCTGATGGAAGCAGTTGGGTGGTTGTGGTTCCCTCTTCCCACTTGTGTCTAGTTGATGACAATGACTGGCCCCCACAGAAACAAAACAAGGCACAGAATACAGAAAATATAGCGGCTTTATAGCATCAAGCGGATCTGCTTAAGATTTCTCGTATGAAAAGAACAAGCTAGGCATGGTGGCTCATTGTTATTATTTCGGGACTGAGGAGGTTGGAGCAAAAGGATCACCATAAATTTGAGTTCATCTTGGAGTCCATTTCAGGACCATTGGCTAAATATTGTGACTCTGTCTCACAAAAAAAAAAACAAACAAACAAAAAAAAAACAAGAAATCAAAGCCAACCAAAATAGTCAACCAAGAATTCTATGTTCCAAAAACTATCCTCTAAAAATAAAGGAGAAATTGACATTCCAGATGAATAAGAGCTAAGAGAATCCACTGAATAAGTAATCTTGCCCTAAAAAAAAAAAAGTGTTAAAGGGAGTCAGTTTGAAATCAAACAACAGTAGACATTAGGCAGCTAATCAAATCTGCAAAAAGAAAGAGAGTACTTGGACAAAGGAACTCAACAGGTCAATATTAAGAAAAAAACAGTGTTGATGTATATCTTGTTTGTAACTTTTCCTCCACTGTGATTTAAAAGGCAATTAAATAAAGCAATTGCTTTAAGTCTGTGTTAGTGGGCAAGCAACACATAAAGATGTAATTACTAACCCGCGGTTTGTATATACTTTATAGCACAAAGGAAATAGGTGGACTAGAGCTAAACAGGAGAAAAATACACATAATATTGAAATGAGTTGGTATTAATCTGAAAATTATAAATTGAATGTTACTTGCACTCCATACAGTGACCACTAAAACATGAGACACTAGAAAGAATAAAAAAAATACTCAAAGTCACAGGCAGATGTCATCGTACAACCCAGGGATGCTGATTCATGCCTGGGCGCAGGAGGCTGAGGCAGGAGGATCGTGAGCTAGAGACCGCCTTGATAGATAGTGAGGTCTGTCTCACAAAAACAAGGACAGCAAATCTACAGGAAAGGAAACCCGGGCCTAGGAACACAACTGGCACAATGCATGCAAGAAACAGATGCCCAAATGGCGGCATAATTCATGCCTTATTAGTAATTTCTTAGAAAATGAATAGACTGATGGATCTGATTCAATAGCAGCTTATAGCAAACCAAGCTTTGGGAAACAGCAGAATCCAACTGCATGCTAGCTACCAGAAGGATACTTTAGATTCGGTCACCCTGCTGAAAGCGGAAGAATGCAAAAAATGCAGGGAAAATAGCATCAAAGCATAGATGGAGTGACTGAGACAAAATTTAGTTGCAAAATTGTTACCAGAAACAAACGTTGATGGCTTATGAGGATGGAAGGGTAAATCCATCAAAAATATATGATCAATATAAATACATACACTCCTAAAAGCGGAGATCTAAAGTACACGGAGCAAAGGCTGATAGATGAGAAAGAAAACAGAAAATGCAATAATAAATTTGGAGACTTTGACGCCTCACTTTCAGCAAGGAATAAAGCAACTAGATAGAAAATAAACAAGAAAATAAATAGAAAAGCAGACAACGCTATAAAATACTAACAGATATCTGTACTGCATCCCTCCTCACAGCAGACAAGCAGACACTGTTCTCAAACACACAGGAAATAGTCCAAACGTTAGGCTGTGAAGAAAATGTCGATCAATGTTAATGTATTGAAATCATATAATGACATGGAATTCGCAGTGAATCACAGAAACAAATTTGAAATTCATGGATATATAGAAATTTAACAACACATTCCTGAGTCACACAGCACCAACAGAGAAGTAACAAGGAAAAGAATGTATATACTTGAGTGTGATAAAAGCAAAACTACAATGGTACTCAAACTCTTGGCTGCACAGCAAAAGCACTGCTTGAAGGGAATCTTGTAGCTATGAAGGTCTTTATTTAGAAATAAGAGCATTCTAAATTCAATAACCCAAATTCCTAGAGTGAGAAATGAGAAAAAAAGAACAAGTCAAACCATACACAAACTTAAAGTGAGAAATATTGGAGCAGAAATTATGAGACCAGATAGCAGAAAATAACAGACAACAGTAATGCCAAAACTTGGCTCTCAAAATAAGACTTATTAAGAATGACAAACCTTCCATTAGACTGTCCATGGAACAGAGGGCACTTCAAAGGCTCGCATTAGGAATGGGGAGCTAGCATTAACACCAACCTCACAGAAATACAAAGAGACTCACCCCCAGGGGCCAGATGAGCCAGCTGTTGTACCCAACTCAAATCTCAATCAAAAGAGTGAATTTGAGGAAGAATGAAGGTTGGAGCAATAGGAAAATCTCCAGGGAAAGGTTGGAAATGGGAAAGGGCCACCAAAACCCCAGTTATTAAAACAAACTAACAAAAGTCAGTCAACAGTAGAAGAAATGTCCTAATTCCAAAGCTGCAGGTATCTAAAGTCTACTGAAAAAGGCAAACTTCTGAGGGGCCCTGAAAACTGAGCAACACTGGGGATCAGGCTCAGGGAACACACACATCGCGTGCGCGTGCACGCGCGCACACACACACACACACAGAGTGACAGAGAGAGAGAGAGAGAGAGAGAG
>NC_022015.1:28659425-28690635 GCF_000317375.1 Microtus ochrogaster | reverse complement strand
AGAGAGAGAGAGAGAGAGAGAGAGAGAGAGAGAGAGAGACTGACTCATTCCTCGCAGGATAGGCAGAAAGGTGGAAGCACCACTCCCAATACCACAGGCAGTGTGGAAAAGATGAGAAGAGACCCCACTTATACCCCCATCTCAGGAAGGGACCAGCGCCTCATGTTGGGTGGCATCTACCCTCAGTGACACTGGTATCTAACCAACAGCAGGGGTTACTCTGTTCTTTGTATCAAATCAGTGTGTGAGGTAGAGAAGGCCCCAGGAACTGGAGCAAATTGTCCAACACAAAACTTGTCCTCACATGCAGAGCCCCCCCATCATGCTGCTGCAAGACCCACTCAATCCTAATTATTAAAACAGCTTCTCAGAGTATGCCCATCTCAAAACTTTAGATTGTTACTCTCCTTAGTCCAAAATCTCATGATTTTGCTTTCCTAATATACCTATTAATAGTGAACTCTTAGTGAATATTTTTTTCCTGAAGGAAAGGAAGCAATGGGGGAAAAATCCCATTCATAAAACTCAACTTATACGAGAGATATATAAAAAGGGTCTCATCTGTGGATTGCTGTGCAAACCTATGACATCACCTTTCCCCAGGGTCTGGGAGCTGGATGGGCTCCAGAAGGAGGGGTGTCACTGATAGTCGCTGCTTCTGATAGATGCTGGGCCTTTGCCCTGCCTTGTACTGCCCTAAGCCACGATGCCTAACCATTGGACTGGAGCTTCCATGTTCATTGCTCAGATTTTCTGACATGAGTCCCTGTGGTGGTCTTTGTGGTGACATTAAGGACCACTGGTCATTAAACATGGCGGCAAATCTAGAAAAAGGATGTTCCCTTGTCATCTGTAGCTCTGATTTAAGCCATGCCTTCTTTCAGAGCTTGCTCCCAGCCTATCTCCCTGTGGCTTCTAGCTACTGGGCCTGACACGTCTAATTGTATCTCTACTATGGGTATGTAGAAAGATGTGTTCTGGTCTATACTATACTCCCCACCCCCCCACACACACACAAGCACACACAAACATGCACACAAGACATATACACACATGTGGGCACAAACGCACACACACACACACACACACACCCCTCATAAGATTTTGTTCCTGGGTAGTCTGGGCGGAAAAGGGGATGCTCATTTGTACTGTTGATATCTCTCAGGACATTTACAAAATCTTTAAAATGTACTTCTCTTCAGCGTTGAAATGTTCCCAATAAATGCATAGCCCTTATTTCTCAGACGCAAATGAAGCAATCCCAGTGTATTGGCTAGGATCACTTTTGTGCCAAGTACATCACAAACCCACGGAGACAAATCCCACACACTGTGCTCAGGCTACTGCGGATCTGCACACTGCTGTCTTTGCCTGTGGAGAAGGAGCACATCACCTATTTAGAAAGAACAGGCTTTTGCTTCCTGATTGATAACCAGGTCTGTAGTCACCTTCCAAGCTGAACTCGCAAGCTTTTGATCTACACACTCAGGAGACACATTTCAGGATTCCAACTTGTAGAATTAGGCCCGAGGAAGAGAGTGGAGCCCCTCTCTTTCCTCCATCTGTCTGGAACATTCTGGGAGCCTAACTCCAGACTCCTGCCTTTGCAGGTTAAGCCAGTCATTGGTCCCAGAATCTGCCAGGCCTGGCTTCTCACAGGACTGCTTCCAGTGTGCCCGCACAGCCATGGGAAATGCATATGTACACCGGTCTTCCCATCTGGAAAGCTGCTACTGACCCCTTCCTTCCAGCTCCCCATTACTACCTGGGATTTGGCCACAACTGGAAGCAGATCTTGGCAGCTCAATTTCCAACTTCCACTCCCTTTCCCCCAATGCTTGAAATACATTAACAGATATCACACGTGACATTCATCTATTTTGGAACAATGATTTAGATTGAAAGCTCTCCCCCCCCCCAATGTAAACAACTGCAGAACGTGTTTCCATGTAAGTCTTCCGAGAAATTAGCTGATTCTGCAGCCACAGCATTGATTTACGACAACAGTGGTGCGAGACAGAGCCAACAGGCAGGCCCTCCTGATATGCGCTAAACATCTTTACTCCCTAAAATGGAATTACGTATGGTGCAGAAATGCTTTGGAGCAAAATTATTCGTGTACTCCACCGACAATGTGATTTCCTGGATTTACAATGAGCACTTGGGGAATTGTGTGCATTGCCTAAAAGAGTTAATATCTCTCCCCAAAGTGCTTGATTTTAATATTTGGGAAGTTTATAACCTAGTATACTACATTGCTTTACAAAAATGTCTCATGGCTATAAGCCTCTACGCATATGAAAATACTTGTCTTTGTGGGTAAAGATGCTTCTCTTGACAAAAGTATTAAATAGAACAAGTTTGGACTCTCTAAATCTCGCCACTTAAAAAAATCTGCAGTTTTCACATTCACACAATAATAAAAATAACATATATAATTATCCACCACCATTTTTGCCAAGGGGTCATTTCAAATGATTGGCTGGACAAAGATAAATCACATTTCTCTTTCGCCCACTCTCCTTCCTCTACCATTTGCCGCTGCTCAAAACAGCATCCCTGCCAGTCCACCAGCAGCAGCATGCAGAGAAACCAGGAAACTAAGAAGGATGATGACAAACTGTCTATGGCAAGAACCAGGGCCAGGGCTGGGGTCTTCATTAAACTATAGCAGAGTTAGCAGGGAGGATTTGGAAATGGGAAAAGTGGGAACCACAGCAGTTGAGAGGTGGCGAAGACCATGATAGTTATGTGTGAGAAACACTTTGAGACAAGAGAGATGGTTTCGGTCACATGAGAAGCAGGACACTCACTGCCTTTTTCTGAATGAGAAGCCACTATTTTTCCAGAAGGAAAACATAGATCTTTGTTTAAATGTTGCTCACAATCTCTCCCTGCAAGGACCATATAAATCATCCCCCACTCGGGCAGCTCACCCTTTGAAGACCAGGATTGTGCTGGGGGAGCAGTAATCCTCCCCACTGGGGGCGCCATAAATACAACCCTGTTATCAGCCAGCTCCAGAGCTTCCAAACCTGAGGCCCCAGAAGTGGGAGCCCAGATGAAGCGTGGACTAAGATCCAAGTTGAACTGTTCCTTGAAAAGTTTGACTCCAGTTCATCCGACTTCCTGTGCCTGCCAACTTGGAATGGAACCCTCCTGAGAACACATTTTTTCCAACAAAATTTACAAAGAGCTGTGCTGCGAGCCAGCAGCTGGAAAGAGCGAGCAGGCAGCCGTGCTCCGAGAGCCCATTGTATACAGCCTTCTGGCACCTCTGGGCAGCGCCTGGCAGATGACCAAAAGCCAGAGAGGTAATAAAGTACAGGCTCCCAGGCCAGCGCTGGCCAGGCTCCTTCCCGGGGAGAGGATGACTAATGCCAGACAACAGCAGAACCATGTTTTTCTGCTCTTAGTAGAAGAGACTCCAAGGAAAAGTCCAGATGCCATGTCTACCTCACCTGTCCCGGGTGACAAGCGGAGAGGCAGCTTCCTGTGTGTGGAGCTAGGCAGCACACACTTAGAAGCAGGAGTGAGCCTCTGCAAATAAAAGTTTAATTGACCAGCTTCCATTCTAAAGTGATCCGGAACAAGCGCCGTCCATTCCCTGGGCGTTTTAAAAATAACTGGAAGTCGACCTTCCACTCAGATTGGGGGTTTACCCATAGCGTTTCAAATCCTCTTGCCTGATTTGCATAGCTCTCTGTTCTCAGCACTTCCTTTCAGCAGAAAAAAAAGGCAGGGTACTAGAAGCCATGACCTACGGGCCTGGGAGAGATGTGCTGTTCCATCCACACAGGTAACCCAGAGTTGCCTTTATTCCCTGCGGGCACCCAAAGGGACAGTTTGGGGTATTTGTTGCCCCAGACCTAGTGGAGGAAAGGAATTCCACCACCACCCCCAGGCTGTAACTATCACCTCAATTCTAATGCACTGTCTCCTTCATTATCCTCCTGGTTCTAAACGTTAATGTCTGCTGTACAAGGCTATGTTCTGAGCCATACTGCCTCCATCTTCAGGAGTTTGGCTGGATCTCCTCACAAAAGATTATCAGAGACGGGCTTCTGGACTGTTGACATTCCTCACTCCCATAGGGCCCTCCCCTGAGTATCCAGTCATCCCTCCCAACTAGCTGTATGGATTTCCTGATTGCCTACAGTCTTGGGTTTTCAAGGAGGGCTTAGAATACATGGGGAAGAATTAGGAAAGTAGGCTCCAACTACATAACCATGTGGGGATTAGCGTCTATGTTGGGGATACACTTTCCACTGTGGTTGCTTTAAGGTTGTCCATGCTCCTGCCCATAGCCCCTCACCCATGGCTCTGTAAGTCGGCATAATAAATTCATTGGCTCTTCAGAGTAAATTAGGACATGAACATAGCTCAGTTTGTCATCGGGGTCATGGGAGGAACAGGTAGACATTGTTAATGTCTCCTCGCGGAAGAAGTTTTAGTAACAGTGTCTATACATGGTCACATTGCAGTTGGGTCTGGGGGTGGAGCTTGGACAGTGGGATATTGGCTTAAGTAAGCATGAAGCCCTGGGCTCTGTCCCTAGCATGTCATAAACTATGGATGATGAAGCATACCTGTAATCCCAGCACTTGGAAGATAAAGACACGAAGATCAGAAATTCAAAGTTATCCTTAGCGACATGGGGGGCCTGAGGCCATCCTGGGCTACATGAGACCCTGTGTTGAGAAAAGAGTAGGGAGAAGGCTGCATCTCAGAAAGGACTAGCCAAGCTAAAATGTTCTGAGAGCCAACCACCCATCGGCAAGGCCTAAAGAGATGCCATGGTGTGGTGGTGGGGGGGGCAAGTGTGCTTTATTTGTTTAAAACCATGGTCCTGGCTAACCCTGGTTACCTAATAGTAAATTGTGAAGGCCTCACTACCAAATAAAACAACTTAGGTCAAAGAAAGGCATGAGGCCGTGCACACACATGGCCTATCAAAAATGTGTGCTACAGTATGCATGCCACATAAAATGCAGGCTGTCCAAGCTAAACTCAGAGTTCAGGCAAACAATATGTTGTTTATCCCATCCAGTATGGATGCATACTTAGTCTAAGATGTTACTTGTTCATCTCAAATCAAACTCAAAATTGCTATGCTCATGTGCTGAGTCTTATTTTCGCGAGGGAGTTCCTGCTGCTACTGAGGAGTTTATTCCGTGTCATGCACAGAACAGCTGAAGCACTGTGGGAGCCTGGTCAGCCCTGGGGAGCCAGCAGAGCAGGAGAAAGGAGCATCCCACCTCCAACTCCTCCCCAGCTTCCAACTCCAGGGGCCTCTGTGAGTTGCTGTGGTTTAAACCAGGCTGCCATAAGCCAGAGTAGGAAAAAGGAATCCGATTTGAAAAGAGTACGCCAGGCTGTAAATAGAGGGTGTGCAATCAAGCAAGGGATCTAGGAACTATTGCCTTGTCAGATCTTCTAGGGTAGAGCTGTCTTCAGCTGATTAAAAAAATAAACGAGAGACGGAGAAGAAAAAGAGAAATAGGGACGAGAGAATACATACCTGTCTATCTAGGAGTGCCGCTGAAGAAGAGAAGTACATCCAGAGAGTGTTGAAGAAGGCCTGGACCAGGTCCTTGTGAGACTTTTATCCATCTTCTATTAGGATACTTCTAGCCACGGGTGAATAAGAAACCCAGCATCATTGCCAACACTTCCAGAAACTCAGAGGAGGATAAAGAAGAAAATAACAATTACTCACATCCTTGAGATTGAAAGAGACCCATACACCCCTTTCAGTAAGTGCTCTGCGCACTAAAGCAATTTCAGCAGCATCGGAGTTTCAAGACTTACTATTTTATCAGCCAAAGGGCCTCTGACCAACAACATGGACACACCTCCAAATGCTTGGTGAGAACCTCTAGTTCTCAGTGAATGGATACTCTCACATGTGTTTTGACTGTTTGCTTCCTCTGAATCACAGGGGATCTTATATTTAAAATAACAGCCCCTGATGTCTATAATTAAGAAGGGTGAGGGTGTAATTTGGTGTAGGAATTTTTAACTTTGTGTGTATGTGTGTCCATGTGTGAAGGCGCATAGTCATACGTATGTTTATACATGTACAGACCCAAAGTTAGCATCAGGTGTCTTCCTCCATCACCCTCCACTCATTGAGGCCGGTCCTTCACTGCATCCAGAGCTGATTAGTTCTGGCCAGTCTAGCCAGCCACCTTCCTCCAGAGATGCCCTGTCCCTGTCTCCCCACTGCTAGGATTACCAGAAGCCTCCATTCCTGCCCCACTTTGACGTAGGTTCTGAAGATGAATTCCAATCCTCATGTTTATACAGTGAGCACCTTATCCACCATACCATCTCTCCCACACTGCGATTTTCAGTGTTTGAGTGGATAAATCGCATCCTTGTGCTTACAGTCGGGTTTTTGTTCCTCCTCACTCCTTCTGAACCCCGAACCCCAGGGCCTTCTTCTCTGGGCACTCCCAGTCCTGTTATGCTTACCCTTTAACTCTGCTGAAATGTATTTTCATCTGGAAGTGCTAAAGAGATGCTTAGCCAAATGATTAACTTGCCACCATCCTCCTCACTGGGTCACCCAGGCATCTCCTACCTATTTGAAACGCCACAGTTATCCTATGCTATCAGTCTCTGTTAGATAGATACCTGGTAGATCTCATGTGCTTGGGAAACGTTTCCTTCTTCCCTGTCACTAACATGTCAAATCTCCCACCCACAATCCACCCTTAAAGTTGTGGGATACTGCCTAATTACCCCCTGATATCCTTTCTCTCTGGTAGCATTTATTATTGACCACCCTTCTAGGGGCAATCAGAGTCAAGGCTTGTGTTCGTGACTATGCTCATCATTATAATGAAATATCTAACAAAGACAACGTAGGAAAGAGGTGGTTTTTGGCTCACAGTTTGAAGGCACTCATGGCTGGGGTGTGAGGCAACAATAGAGACTCTAGCTGTGGTCGCAAAAGCAAAAGCAGAGGGTCACATCTCATCCATACACAGGAAGAAGAGGGAGATCCACACTGGTGCCCATCAGACTTCCTGCCTCCTTTCCCCCTGTAATTCAGCCTGGCACCCAAACTACCCAGGGTAGCTCTTCCCACCTCCGTTAGCCCCTCTGGGAACACCTTTCCAGGCATGCCCAGAGGTGTGTCTCCCAAGTGATTCAAAAAAATCCCATCAAACTGACAATGGAGAATAAACACAACTCTCAGCTTCTGTTTTGATTGGGATTGTCATAAAAGGAAGGCTAAGTTAGATGTGGAGGTTTTGACTTCTCCACACAGAACCCAAGTGACTGTTTATTCAAGATCCTTTTGATGTCGCTCAAAGCCTGACATCTCCTCAAAGGAACCTCCAAATGGGCCTCACTAGGTTCACCCACAGAGTGGACTGTGCTACCTCAAGCGAGTGGCCCAGAAATCCTTTATTGCTTCATTTTCCAGCTAATTATTAGTGCGGAGTAGGAAAATTATTGATCTGTGTGTGACACCATCAAAATAAGCTGCTTAACCACTTTCTTTAACATATTCCTTTAGGAATCTTAGGTGTGTAGCTTGTGCTACTGTTCTCGTAGTTTCACCCAAAAATGGCCCAAAGAATAGCAACATAAGGGAAGGGGGGCTTGTTGGAGTTTACTGTCCAGCATGGCAAGGAGGGGACAGGGCTAAGAGTGAGCTGAAGTGAGTGACAGGAACAAGAGGCTGTTTGCCCACGTTTGAGTAGCTGCTAGGACAGCAAGTGGGGATAGGCCCTAAACTTCAAAGCCACACCCTCCAACAGAGCATGCGTGCACACACACACAAGATTCCACAATCTACCCAAACAGTACCACCAGAACCAAGTGTTCAAACACATGGGCCTATGGGAGGTGTTTCAAACTCAAACCATCCAGTCTTCTGTGTATTCTTTAATCTTAGTCCTGCTCCCTGCCCTGATGTACCAGCGACACTAGTATTGGAACCATGACCTCCTCATGCTGCAGAGGCTTTAACAGAAGGACTTTTTTCAGGATTCTTACTAAGTGATGTACAGCGACTGATTTCAATGGCTTTTTTTTTCCCATGTCAAGAAACTGTTCTCCTATTCCTGTCTTATTAAGTTTTTATCAGAGATTGATGTAGAATTTTATCAGGTGTCCTCCGGGAGTTTATGGAGGTCTTTCCTCTTTTAATCTACCTATGTGATATCTTTTATTAATAGATTTCTGAATATTAAAACATTATTGTATTCCTAGGATGGATCTATATGGCATATGAAGCTGTTGTTTGCCACTGACTATGTATTATTTAGGGCTGCTTCTTCTTCTTCTTTGATTCGGCAGCCACATACTGCACCACACCAGGGCCAGCCAGCTTAGACCAGTTTCATCCTCCAACGAGAAGAATCTGGAGTTTCTGCCACTTTTCAGGTTTCATGCTTAAGTCTTGGGGGTTCGACACTGCAGCAGGAAGCAGGTTTGTCCCTGTACTTTCGGTTCCATGCCACAGGGGGGTTATTTGTCCTTTTTTCTATTGCAAGCCTTTACCCAAACCCTGGAGAACTCTGGAGTTATTCTGCATGAACACCGAATTAAAAACAAAGCCCTTAATGGAAAGAGAAAGGAACTGACACCACAGGCTAGTCTGAAAGCATTTCAACGTTATAGGAATTAGGGCTCTGGGGAGGAATCTCGGTAGGTAAAGCACTTCCGGTGTAAATATGAGGACCTGAGCCCAGATCCTCAGCCCCCATGTAAAATGTGTGACTGTGACCCCGGAGCCAAGGAGACAGATGGCAGAGACAGGTAGTCTAGATGAGATGGTTTGCTTCAGGTTTAGTAGGAGAACTGAAAACTCCATTGTGTCTCAAAATACAAAAATGGAGAACGACAGAGGAAGAAACTTAACGTTGACCTCTGACCTCTACACACATGCACAGGTGGGAGGGTACATAGTAAATGAACTGACTCACAAGCTATTAAAATTAACCTGCATGCGACTTTGCATATTTCACCTCTTAACCGCTAACCTGTAAGGGCTCACCCCTTTTTCAGGGCAACATGGAAGTTTCTGTTTTCCCAAGAAAAGTCTGCATCTTTGTTGGCTACTGAGTCAGAGATTGGACTGCGGAGTAGCCATTCGATTAGCTGCAGGATCTTCTCATTTTCCCCCTCAATGGTAGCCACAAATCCAACATTTTACATATTTGTTCTTCATCCTCTCTTCTTCAATCAGATTTGCCAGTGGTCAATCCATCGTAGTGACTGTTTTGAAAGCTCTTGAATAATATCTAGTTCACTGTTTTCAACATTCAAATTCATAAAGCTCTCTTTCATTGCTCTCACAGTTTATTAATAAGCTTGAAACTCAATGTTTTCGGTTTTCATCATCATGAACTTAAAAGTGTATTTGGAGGGAGGAGTGTAACATTGCTTCTCACTCTTGCTTAATAGTAAACATAATTATTTTTTAAAATAACCTTTGTCTACTCCTTGGCAATGTCACACATGTACACAATGTCTCTTGACTATAGCCACCCCCCAACTTCCCTCTCCACTGCCCCCCACATTCTAACACACCCCATCCCCCTTTTACATCCTCTATTTTGTTGGAAACCACTGAGTCCAGTTAGTGCTGCCTGCTGAAATGCTTATCAATCTTGGTTTCCTCTTTTGCAGTGACCACAGGTGCAGTGAGCTCCTCAGCGCCATGGCCAAACCATGTCCAGGATCTTCCATTCTTCCTACCCCAGCTTCTGCGCTGTTTCCGGAGCCTGGACGTGGTAGCTGCAGATGCCTCATTTAGGGCTGAGCATTCTGTTGACACTATTCTGAGTCTTCTGACCAGTCATGAGGCTCTTCGTTGACTTTACTTCGGCTGCCCTTACAGAAAGAAATGCCGGAAGCCACAGCTGAGAGCAGCAACAATCTATAGGCGTAACTATAAATATTTAGCAACCATATTTAATGTGATTCATTTGATCCTAAATGGACTGTGAACATGTTCCCTTAATCTTCATATAGACTCATTTTTTAAGAATCCTGAAGCTTCAGACATGGTCCCTTTTATCAGTGTTCACTAGGTGAATATAATATTAGCCTTTAAGTATTGGTAAAACTTGTGATTTCATGAGAGCTATGACTGTGGTCTGTGCAGTTGGCCCGTGTTTCTTTATAACTAAGACTTTTTCCTTCAGTCATCAGTCCCTACAGATAGACGGCAGACACTGCCCTCCTTTGATGATTGATGCGAAGCCCATTAACCCTTGTTAAATGCCAAATTGGTGCTCTTTACATATGGCCTGTTTTTACTTTCCCTGCTGCTTTCCAACTTGTCCTGTGCAACTGTTTCACGTTAAACTCACTCGTAATTATGACATTGTGGTTGTTTTCTCTTATCTTTCATTTGGTTATACATTTTATATACTAATAATTATAATTTCCACATAAAAGTTTATGATTCATACAAATTTATGATTTCTGCTTCTTACCAATACAAAAGCAAAACACTTGAAACTACTTAAACTCTAATTTAATATGAATACTTCACTTTCTAGGTTATTTTTTTCATTTATCCACATATGTCTTTATCCAATCTCTTATTTTATTTATTATATTATATATAATGTTATTATATTTCCTATATAGCCAAGACTGACCTCCTGTTTTGGACTCTTTGGCTCTGATATTACAGATATATGCCACCGTGCCTAGGTACTTTTTTAAACTTTTCCTTACCTTTTTTTAGTTTAAAAATGACTAAACTTACCTTTCAGTTGTCTTAGTTTTGTTTCCTGCTGTAAAAGAATACCCTGACAAATCAGCTTAGCGGGGAAAGAGTTTTGTTTTAGTTCACACTCCATGCTACAGCCCATCACGGTGGAGAAGTCAAGAGGCAGGAGCTTGAAGCAACTGGTCATTCCACAGCCGAGGACAGAGGGAGGGAATGCATGGACACCAGTGCTCAGCTCACTTCCTCCACTCTTAGAAGTTCAGGAGTCTCTGACTAGAGGATGCTATCTTCTCGCTTCGATTAATGTAGTTAAGATAACCCCCCACAGACAGGCTAATATGATCTAGCCAATCCCTCATTTAGAGGCTCTTTCTGGGTGATTCTACATTGTATCAAATCAACAACCATAACATAACCAACCATGGCAATCCCACCCCTGGTCAACTTGACATACATGTGTACATAACTATAACTTTCACACCCTTTCCCCAAGGCTGTATGTTTGTCTCATAATGTTAAATACAACCCAAATTTAAAACGCCCCATAATCTTTAAGAAATTAAACATTTTAAAAATCCAATGTGAGCTCCTAAAAATAAAAAAACAAATCAAGTCTCATACTTTCAATATCTAACAGCATAAAGTAAATGTTCTGATTCCAAAAAAGGAAGACATGGATCACAGATGAGACCAAAACCATCCCCTCCAAATCCAGCAGAACAAACAACAAATCTTAGAGAGTCCTGCCCAGCATCCGGAGTTTGCAATATAAACAGCTAGGATCAAACACAGTTGGGTAACCCCACCCTCCACTCTGCCGCCTGTGCACACAGCATCTCCTCCAATGAGCAGCACTCCACAAGCAGCTCTCCTTAGCCCATGACTCCTAGTTCTGATGTCACCAATCTTCCAGGGTCTCAACTGCAACTGAGGTTTCACCTTCCCAACCTCACAGAACAGTCTCTCAGTCCCTCTCTGCAAGAGCTCCAACCCTGCCACACCATCCCTGACTTCTGATGCCTTCCTGGACCCCCTAAATCTTACATCATTCATGCTTCCAGAACCAGTTCCACATGGCTGACACAGCACTGCCAAGTTCTGCTGCTAGCTCAAAATGTAGCCTGGCCTGCTTGGACCACAGCTACATCAGTTTCTGTGTGCTGACCCTAGGGAAATGTTTTTTGGAGTGGGGACAATGAACTCCTTTAGTTTAGGCTTTTGCTTTTTCCTTTGAATAAATTTGGATCATTACATAGTGGGTCCTCTGGTGAATGGAGTTTTACCCTCAGGGCACTTCTCCCATTCTCTGACTGCAGCCCAGGCAACTTCTCCACAGTGGTGCCAATTGCCCTCTCAATTACAGCAGCTTCTCTAGCATCAACTTGGATAGCATCCTGCTAATCAGTCCATCATCTCTCCATGCAACTTCACTCTGGATCTCAGGAAACAGGCAGAATGATGCCAGATTCTTGACAAAAATACCACACTAAAGGCCCCAGTCCAGATCCTGACAGAGTCCTTTCTCATCTCTGAAACCTCGTGAGGCAGGTGTCCGCTGTCCACATTTCTCTCAGCAAAACCTCGTGAGCCAGGCATCCACTGTCCACATGTCTCTCTCAACAGTCTTTACTTCCAAGCTTCCATTTGAGCAGCACAGTAAGCTCTGTGTTCAGACCTTAAAGGCTTGTCCATCCCGTGTACAAAACTCTTCTGCATTCCTCCTACAAAACAGTCCCAATGGCTTAAAGGCCACACAGGCTTATCACAGAAATGCTCCCAAATCTTAATACCTGTTTCTGCCTTTGCTTTGTTACTGTGATAAAATACTCTGACCAGAATAAATTTGAGGCCAAATTTTAGCTCACACTTCCAGACTACAGCCCCTCATGGCCAGGAAGTCACGGTGGCTAACGGGCACCAATGACCATGTGTACAAAAACAAAACTATAAGTAATTTTTAAATGCATTAGTCTTTGAAATTCAATTCCATGATATTTTATGTTCATTTTTTAAATTTGCTGTGTGCGTGTATGTATGTAACTGTATATATCTCTGATAAGCATGTAGAAGTTACAGGACAAGCTACAGGCGTCCGTTTTCTCTTTCTACCCTGTGGGGCTCCCAGAACAAACTTAAGTCATCAGGCTTGGTGCAAATGCCCTTACCCACTGAAGCACCTTGCTGGCCCGATATTGACTGGTGACACAAGATTCCTTCATGTCCCCCAGTGATAGCTCCAGCTGGCTCCCCGCACTACATGCTCTTCTTTGGGGATGGCTATTGTGCATATGTTTGCTGCCTTGCCCTCCGAGCTCACAATTTTTCCCTTTTAACATTTTATTCATTAATCTCTTTCCTCTGGTCATCTGTAACTTCTCACTTTTATTTTCTATCTCCCTAAATTAGTGCTCTATAATCAACTGCCCACACGGCAGTTTTAATGTCTGAATTCTTTGAGCTTGTTGAGAGTTTTCTTATATCCAGTTACAAGAAATACCTGGCAAAATGCTTATCATCCTAGCAGGTTGGGGATTGAAGCTGCGTATTAAAAATTCAAAGCCAGTCTTGAAAACATAGTGAATTTAAGGCCTGTCTGGGCTACATTAGACCTGGTCTCAACAAGAGCACAAAAAACTATTCTCGTTTCATAGGTTCAAAGTCTCCCTTGACCTTGATGGAAGGGCTGGAGAGAAGGCTCATCAGCTAACAGCTCTTGTTGGTCTAGGAGATAGAAGCTTGTTTCTTTCACCCATGTCAAGCAGCTCACAATCACCTGTAAGTCCAGCTCCCTCTTTTGGCTTCTGTGGGCAACTACACTCAGGTGCACATACAGTACACTCACAGACACACTGACAAAGACATACTTAAAAATGAAATAAATCTTAAAATTTTTAAGAAAATTTTAAAAATGAAGAATAGGAACTAGAAATGTTCTGGAATTTTCTAATCCTTTTTACATAGAAGGTTTCAGAGTCCACAAAACTGTCTCATGATAAGTTGTGTCACTGCAAAGAAAGTATTATATTTCTCCTATC
The DNA here is from genome assembly GCF_000317375.1 of Microtus ochrogaster. NCBI lineage: Eukaryota > Metazoa > Chordata > Mammalia > Rodentia > Cricetidae > Microtus > Microtus ochrogaster. The sequence continues at coordinate 28,676,895 of NC_022015.1, read as the reverse complement.
CTTGAGTTGGGTTTAATTCTAAACAAACATTTCAGGTACAAGATAAGGATGAGAGGGGAAGTTTCTCCAAATGTGTGGTTAGATTGCAGCACAGTTCAAAAGAAGCAAACCCAGTCCCTTCTCAGGCCTCTTCTGAGTGCTTGGGAACACCACACTTCCAGAAGAAGACTTCTTGCTCTTTGTCTGACTGGTGGCTGGTGGCTGATGGCTGGGGTAGCTTAGATGGCTGGTAGCTGGAGTGGCTGGTAGCTGATTGCTGGGCAATTGGTGGCTGGGGTGGCTGATGGCTGGGGTGGCTGGTAGCTGCTAGGTGCTAGTGTTGATGCCTAAGGTAGCTGGTGGGGGCTGGTGACTAATGGCTATGGTTACTGGTGGCTGGTAGGGTCTGGTGGCTGATGACTGGGGTGGAAGGTGGCTGGTGGGGGCTGGTGATTAGTGGCTGGGGTGGCAGGTGGCTGGTGATGTCCAGATATGTTCTGCTTGGTCTCCTGGATAGCACCTTCTTGGCTCAGGAGAAACAATACAGTCTGAAGGGTCTTTCCCAGAAAGGTTCCTGAGAACCTCTCCATCCTTGACCAGATGAGACACTCAGGTTGGCTCTTCCATCCACACAGTGCTATGCGCAGAAAATGTGGATGTAGTGTTCTGTGGTTTCCACTGCATGAGCTAGGGTAGCCTCCACTGCAACCTTGAGTCTTTACTACCTTCTCCTTTTCCCGGTCCCACCCACGGAATCTGCGCAGTAAAGGATGACAGATGTGATAACTGTGCGACAAAGAAACAGAGAGCAGACAAATACACCAACCTAGCTGAGAAGGGGGACAGGGATCAAGGTCAGGGAGGGGACAGGAGAGGAAACTCAGCACCCACTGTTATCTCCACGCATAGACGAGGAGGCCATCACTGTGCTAGGCCCTGAAGGCCACTGATCACACCCAATGCATCCCAGGTACAACTCGGCTCAGTTCTTCTCAAAGTTGCTCAAGTGTAGAAGTCCAGGGAGAGGAGGCTCCAGCCTTGTCCCTGAGGCTCTTCTGGTTTCTCGCGTCCCTGGAGGCAGAAGTTAGCAAGCTCTACAGCAGCACCTTCTGGCCAGACCGGGACCTCCACCCTCCACTCTGTGCTTGCTGGGGTCAGCAGCTTCTTAAAGTTCGCCACTCCTCGGCCCTGCACCCGGGATCTGTAACCGTGATTCCTCCACACAGGGAGGACGGACCCTCTCGTGCTTGCATTAAGAAATATTCTTATTCTCTCCTTCCAGGCTCAGAAGCCATGAAGGTAGAGCAGTGTGCTTTCCATATCACCGTGACTGTAACATTTCTTTGAGACCTGAAACCAAGCAGAGAAATATGAACTTCCCGGACGCGGGCCTGCTTTGCCTTTGTTTTCTAAAGAAGCCCTTGTTTTGCGTGACTGATGGGAGGCGGCGCGTGGGAACGCCTGGAAATCTGCAGGAAGGGAGCTGGGAGGGCAGCGGCATTCTTTATCCTGCTCCCCCATCGATCGCCTCTAATGAGCTCCAGTACAGCTGGGGCTAATGGTGCTGCGGCTGGTGTTAAGGGCAAACGTGGGAGAAGATTTCCAACCCAAGGGGCTTAACAGTTGCCGGACGGCCCCGGAGCCCTCGGGGCGAGGATGCACTTGAGAGGTCACTGAAGCAAATGAGGGGAAGATTTGGTGCCTCTGGAAGAAACGTGCAGGACTGGGTTTGGGGTTTTTTTTTTTTCCCCCAACAGAGACTACAGGCATCAACAAAAACCCTCACCTTCTCTCGCTAGTCATTAGTCCCTGACCCTCACCCGATAAGAAGGCTCCTACTAGAGCCGCCTTATCCTAATTATGACTCATCAGATGGCAGCAATCCTACCCAATTAGTGGAGCTTAAGCGGGGGGTCACTTCACAGACTGAGGTCCAAGCCCTGAGTGATCCAAGGAAGGACAGAGCCTGCTCCAACGCCCCTAACCCTGCTCTGTTCCTCACCTAGGGGTCCAGGCTACCATTTGATCTAATGTGCTTGATATTTCTTCTTCTGCGTTGCCTGCTGCCCCCCTACCTCAGAGATCTGAGAGGGGCCAGATGAGTGGTGGCCTTAAGAGGGACAGAGGCCAGTGGCCTTCAAGGGACAACTAACTGGTAGATCCTATAGAATGTTTGCAGTCACATGTTAGCACAGACAGGGGGCCACGGGGATTAGACAAGATAAAAAACCAAGACCGGCAAATGCCTTCGGGGATCGGGCTCTCCACACACCCTGAACTTTAACAGCATAATGGAGTTATTGCAGTGGGAAAAGAGCCCTGAGCCAGCAGAGAATGAGGGTCTGCTGCGACTGGGGGATGAGACAGCAGGGGAGGGGAGGGGTGTGATGGGAAACATCCTCTGCTTTGCAAATTGCCCAATCCACTATTTATTTTAATGCTGTAAATAAGCAATTTAAATGGTACCCTAGTTCCATAATAAGTAATGTGGTAATGTGATACCCTGAGGTTACAACAAATTATTTATTAGCTTTTTTATTATTATTCTGAGGCAGCATCTTTATAACTAGGAGATTTTCATTGGGTCTGATCATAAAAAGTATGGGTGCAGGTGTGGCCCCTATGTTAGGAGCACTAACCCCCGACACATGGATTTCTATAAAGTTGCTATACAGCTGCAGAAAGGTCTTTCCCCACAAAGACCACACACCCAAAAACCCACCCTGCACACACACACACACACACACACACACACACACAGACAGACAGACAGACAGACAGACAGACAGACAGACAGAGACACCGAGAGAGAACAGTAAAAAAACAAAAGAGTCCCAAGATCAGGGTTGACGTCCCCAGAAGCCTTTGAGTTGAAGGCTATGCACATTAAAAAGAATGGCTCAGCCACACTTAGTGACACGGAATAGAGTGGCAGGAAAAGCAACAGGCTTGAAGTCAGACAGCTAGCTAATTGACAGCCCAATCTTTCCTGGCTTCAGTTTCCTTTCCTGTAATTAAAGTGTGTCGATTAGAGAAACCCTTAACAACAAAAACTGAAAGAGAAAAGAATGGTTCAGAGTGGCAAGAATCTTGGAGCGTCTGCTCCTGCATTCCTGCGACCAGGTCTGGAGGGCATCAAGTTTAACAAAGTCTGAGATCAACTTTCTCAGGTCAAAGATCAAGAATTGCAGTAGCTTTTCTTTTGGACCAGGAAAGCATCAAGGGTAGGGGCCGCAACGGCCACCACCACGAAGGAAGAACTTTGTCTGGCATGAGCTGAGTGTTTGTCAGTGCTCACCGTCAGCTAAAGAGCTTTTTTGTAGCCCAGTGTCAGGCATGACTAGTCACAGGGAGACAGAGAAGCACAAAACCTGAGCTCCGAAGTTTGAACAAAGTCAAAGAACCCACTGTGGGCCAGCTGTGACTAAGACCCAAGGGAGAGACCCAAACCCAGTAGCTGGTGCCCAGAGCAGGAGCCCCTGGGTGCCAAGGGATGCTGGGGCAAGGGCTGTAGGCACTGGCCAGGGCAGAGCACACCCGAGAGCAGGCAGTGAGGAGGGTGCAGAGGGGGAAATGATCCCAGGTGATGGCAAAGACAAGAAAGGAGCAGAGCAGGGATATCTAAAAAGGGTGTTAGATGATACATAGAAAACTCTCCCAAATGCATTAGCAAAAATACACACCCAAGGTATTAGAGGGATATGGAAAGGAAATGCATGCGTGGGTCATGAGTTGTGTGCTTTTCTTTATTTCTAAGCACTCTGTAATGGGTGTGCCTGAACATTAGGATGAGAAATACAGAGCATTCACAAACACTGCCCTGGTACATTGCAGAGGGACTGGTAGATGGTAGAAGCTGCACTGGAAAGATAACCCAGCCAAAGCCAGAGCCAGAGGGAAGGCACCCAGAGAGTCAGACGCAAGGTCCTAGCACAGCCATGGCACTCCAGAGGTCCAGAGGCACAGGAGGTTCCGAATCTGGTCCATCCACAAACCCAGCTAACTTCAACCTTAGCAGCTTCTTCTCTACCCCACGGAGTTATACCCTGAGAGACGTGCATTCTCCTCACGTTGCTGCAGACAGCAGAGATGCAAAGCATAGTGGGAAATGAAGAATCTGGGGGCGTAGTGCAGCTGCAGCTGATAGACTAAGAAAAACAGAAGTCACGGGTCAGGGTCAGGAGCATCACCATGCACCATGCCCTGAGATGGGAGTTGGAACCACCTGGCTGCTCTCAGGTGTTTGACTGCCGGAGGAATGTAGCCTGCCCCTGCCCCTTATGCATCCCATTCCTGTTTCTTATGTTGCAACAATCCAGACAAGACCCCGAGTTGTCACATCTGTGGTGCAAGCCCTCACCAGACAATTAGATTCTCGATTCAGTAGGATTCAAGAGTTGCCTATCACTCCCCGCATTCCCATGCGTCCTAGATGACACCAGTGTTTCTGAATCCTCTCTGTACAGATGTGATACAGATGTGTCAACTCAGAAGGGCTGTGAGACTTTTGGGAACACAGCAAACACATCACTGGTGTCTGAAATAGATTCATACCATGATGAACATCACAAGACTAATTAGACAACACATCTATCCAAAGGCAATCGCTACAAACTGGAGATAGTGGTCCAACAAGAGTTTTGGGAAGGGCGCCAGAGGGAGCAGGACCTTGGTCATAGTGCGCCAGTAAGTCATGTCAGCCTCTCCAACTACAGAGGTTCAGATTGCTGAAAATTAGACACTGAAGAACCTTGAGAGGGCAGCACAGCCTTCTGCAGAGCTGCCAGCTCCCCTCTTCTTCACATGCCACGCAGCCTACGACATTGCTCAGCTGACTGTCAGCAACCAGCAAAACACAGACACGAGGACCTGAGCTACATTCCCAGAACCCATATAAAAAATGGAACAAGATGACACGCATTTATAATCGCAGTGTTGCTAAAGTAGTCCAGTGGCCAGCCAGACTAGTCTAAGACGTGAGTTCCAGATCAGTGAGAAACCTTGTCTCAAAAGAAAAAAAAATGTGGATGACTTTAAATTAATAACATCTAAAGTTAACCTCCAGCCTACCACACACACAATACACACAAATACACAAAACATACACACAGACATACACACACATATAAATACACACATAAACACACATATACAAACACATACACACACATACATACACAGAGACATACACACATACATACACACATACACATACATACACACTCAAATACACACATACACACACAAACACATACACACACACACACACCCTACTTCACAGGCATATTTTAAAGTAGAGATATGTAATAAGAGGATAAAAAGTCCCCGTGAAACAGTGAAAGGAGAGGTCCAGAGTCATATAGACCATTTTCTCCAGACTTGGTTTGAGAGCTGGTGGAATCCCAGAGGACAGACTACAGCGATACCAGCCACAGAGCTGGGCTGAGTCTGCGAAGCTCAGCTCAGGAGCCATCTTGTAAGAAGCGTGGGGTTCTCTCAGAGGACATGTGAAAGGGAATCTTCATTGTGAATGTCATCCTACCTGAAGAAATGTCCAGCCCAGAGGAAACAGGTGGAACAAGCTGAGGGGATCTGAGATAATACCAGTCCCAAACACAACCTGGCATACACCTTGGGACTCCATTCAGATTTCCTATGGACGTGAACCCCAGTCCTACCTCAGTGACAAATTAATTAGTATTTGAGCAAATCCTACAAAACTGTGATCAGATCTCTGACTTTGTCAGGATGACAGACTCCAAGCCCATTGGTGGATTCCATCATCCACAGCTTCCACATAAAACAGAGGGTTGCAGTAAAAGAACCTGCTGCTGCGGTTCTCAGCTTGTTGAGAAAAGCCACGGGATAATAGGATCTTTACTCTGGGAAGAAGTTGAGAAACTAGCCAACCTGATCCCCTTATTCCCCAGAGTGATTTGTCTGGGCTCCCAGTGGGAAGCCAAGGGTGCCTGGTATGAGTCCCTTGTACATGGAGCTGGGAGGCTTCTGACCTGATGGGGCCTCACCACACGGAAGGAGACACATGATATCCTGGCTCCAGATGTGTCTTCCTAGAACTCAGAGCCCTCTGTGCAGGAGACCCAGACTCCTACAGAGACCTACAACCCAGGACTCACCATATTAGACAAGATGGTATCTATAGATCATGTGGCCTACAAGAAGCTGGCCTCTTCTCCACATCTTCCTGCTCTGCCTACTCCCTCAGACTCTCATCCACACCCCAGCCTCAGAATTCCATGTTGCCTCTTAAGCCTGGGCCTCACTCACACTGCATCACCCCTGCCTCAAGTACATTTCCCTTTTCAGCTGGGTTCCTACAGCCTAAATGTCAAAGATGACTGACTGAAGGCCCACACTTCCTCCTTTCCCCATCATTTGTCAAGATGGACTCCCTGTGGAGCAACAATGGGCACAGAACTCCAGGAGGCAGTCAAGTTTTGATGTGTTTATTTCTGTGTCTTCAACAACCAACAAATACTTGGCCCATAGGAAATCCTTAGCGTTGACAATGTCTGAGAAGGACAGCGAACGGTCATCAAAGCTCTCCTGTACGCACACACACACTGAGTTTCATACCGACAATGTAGAAGGTATGGACAATCCACCTGAAGTAAGAAGACTGTGAGTGAAGACCCAGTGACTGGTTATGGAGCAGAGATTTGAGTGGGCCAGGTAACTACAGGACACTGAGCAGGAAGTTTCAGGGCAGAACAGCCTGATTCCTACCGCAGGTGCCCTGATCTTCACAATGGCATTCACTCTCTTTCTAATGATTCTCTGCTCTGAAAAGATGAGCTAGGGATGGTTTTATCTAAAAATCATATTATGGACCATGCAAGCAAAGGAAAAATCAAGTTTGCAAAGAGTTTTGGCTTTTATTCCATCATCACTGCACATCAAAATAAGTGTGAGAAAACAGCTGCCAAATTAAGACACAGAGGAGGACTATGCTGAAGGGATGAGGGATATGAGGAGGAGGACTATACTGAAGGGATGAGGGATATGAGGAGGACTATGTTGAAGGGATGAGGGATATGAGGAGGAGGACTATGCTGAAGGGATGAGGGATATGAGGAGGAGGACTATGCTGAAGGGATGAGGGATATGGTAAGGAGGACTATGTTGAAGGGATGAGGGATACGGTGAGGAGGACTATGCTGAAGGGGTGAGGGAGAGTTGCTGGCACTCTAAAATTCTCAGGAAGGTGAGCAGCAGAAGGGAAGGTTGGCACAGAGTAAACAAAATGTAAGTTCTTCCTGAGTTTGGATCCCTGTTTCCCATCTGAAGAGCCAAATGGGAATTCACGAGCAATCGGGGAGGCAGCTGGAGGGCAACTGTTGAAGTGTGAAATACAGCTTTGTTTCCTTGTTCATTGGAAGAGAAAAAACCCAACTCTCTAAATAGTGACAAATCACAAGAACACAACAAAAATGCTTAAATATTTTATTTCATGAGGTGTCAAGAGGTCCCCGTGATGGAACTGTCCTATGCGGTGACAGTGCTACACATAGGTACACACAAATGTACAAAGGGGCCGAGAACAAAGCACAAACACAAGAAAGAAAATGTGAAAACGGCGAGCCTGAAGAAAGCCAGCCAGCTGCATGGAGCAACACCCTGATGCTGAGAAAAGACAATCAATGCAATTGGTGCACGGAGCACACTGCACAGGGGCTTACTGTCCCTTCTCACTGCAGCACTACAGCTATCTCAGAGTGAAACAGATCTTTCAGAGAAAGCATACAAGATTTGGACAGCATGGAAACCATGGTGCCCAAAGCAGGGGTGGTTGTTACAACATTAGAGCAAAAAATTGCTCGCTTGTGTTCCTGTCTTGCTTCTTCTGTGCACTTTGTCAAGCCTTCCTCCCAGGCTCTGTTACTGGTGCCGTCTCTCTGCTGAGTCTGACTCGAGAGCACAGGACAAGTGTGTCACACAAAAATTCCATCTCGGTGCAAATGAACAAACGTCTACAGCCTATATATCTTTACATTTTAAAAGGTAGAACCAAACTGGCAGTGTGGAATGGTGGTAGAGTACTTGACTGGTGTGAAGGAAGCCCTGGGCTCAAACCCTAGCACAGCATAAAAGGAGAGACTCATAGGATTTTGTTAGAAATTTTTTCCTGTGTCCCTGTAGGAGAAGAGCTTGCCTCTCAAGCATGAGGACCAGAACCCAAGTGATCACAACCCAGAGAAAAGTCTGGCATGCAGTGACCCTCCTGGGATTCCAGTGTGTTGGGAGGCAGAGACAGAGGTTCCAGGAAGAAGTGGCTAGTCAGCCTGGCCAAATCAGCGAGAGGCCCCACCGCAATATATAAAATGGAGAACAATAAAGATACCTGACCTCAACTCCAGGCCTTTGCGTGTATACCATCATATGTGCATGTGCACATACCTGAGAGAAAGTATACGTCCTTTTGAAACCTCTGGTCCAAACTCTAAGCAGGATTCTGCAAGTCTAATGGGGACCAGGAACTCATTTCTGGGCAGCCTTGAGGCTGCTCAAGTGGTAAACCCTGATTGACCATTAGAGATCTGGGGTTTTCCAGGTATAGAATGAGGGAAAGGGGATGCCATCTAACAATCAGAATCTGAGATAGGTTTAGAATGAGAAAGGGCTGTACTTACTAGGAAAGGAGTGTTGAGGAAAACAAGGATGTAAATAGAGCCACTCCACACAGCTCCTGGGGGTTGACTAGAAACTGACTTCTGTAGGCATCTCAGACGTGATTCTGTTTTTAAACTTAAAAACCTTTTAGTTTTGTGGCCCAGCTTCAGATACCAGAGAAGGAAAAGTAGACTTTCAGAGAACTTAATTCGCAAAACAATCTAACCGTAAGAAAGAGGTGAGACCCAAAACTATCTGCTCTCAGCTTCTGGTTGTGTTGTCTAGACGCCATAGTGGCTGTCCAGATGCCTCAAGTAGTAAGAATTCAGTAACATGACTGTTGCAAGGCAGTTCACATTGCTCACAAGCTAGGGCGCCTCTAAGCACACTGGTGGAGATTCAAGTAACATGTTTTCATGTCTTCATGGATATAAAGCATTGCAAGAAGAATTGAAAAATTACTAATTGGTATATGTTTTATCTGCAAAGAGTTACATGAACGTGTGTAAGTGTGTGTGTGTGTGTGTGTGTGTGTGTGTGTGTGTGTGTGTGTGTCCCCAGAGGAAGCAGTTCTCTAAATATTATACTGAACAGACCCCTGTTCACATTGCTTAGAGATGGCATGGTTTTCGAAGGCCGTAACACCCTGAATGCCCTGGGCTCTCTGGGTTGTGGAGGAAAGATCACACATTAGCAGCAGAATTCTTTGTCCCCTGTGCCACAGAAGTCTCTTCCTTCAGGAATAATACTTGGAACGTGAGTCCTCTTCAGAATCTCTAGATCTGAAATAACCAAAACTCTGGGTACCACCAACCAAAACAGAACTGAATGTTCTATTAGTTGCTTCTGTCCTTGCTTAGACCAAACGCCTGGCAAGCTGTTTAAGGGGTGGAGATGGGGTGATTCCAACTTCAGTTGGAATAAATTGCTTAAGTTGGAATCACTAAGAAAGAATGGATACTATCTGTGGAGGCAGGAAAGGCATAGCAACAGGAACATGAAGCTGTTGGTCCCATTGCATGGACACTAGGGAAGAAGAGACCAAACAGGAAGAAGGTCCAGGTCTGGACTAAGAGACTTCAAGTCCCATCTCAATCCCAGTGATCTACTTTTTCTAGCCAGGCTGTATCTCAAAGTCCAATCCCAGCTGGAATCAGACCAGCCTAAGTTTTATCCCCTTCCTAAGCCAGAGGAAATGATGGGGAGGAGTTTGGACTATGGTCCATAATTCCAGGCTTGGAGCTAGGACAGCAACAGAGGAGCACCACTTAATGTTCGAAGAGTAAGAGGTTCACATCCTGCTGTGTGTCATACTCCATCTTACCAGCAGGGTGTGAATCAGTGCTCTACTTCCCCTATAGGGAAAGTCCATTGTTCAGTGAGTTACTTGGCTTTATGTATGTGAGTGACACCTCTGCCTGGTGGCATTCTGAAAGGTTCTGGATATGCAAAAGGCACGGGGGGGCGGGGTATCAGTTGCACAGATATGTGTGTCTACAAGCACACATGTCCATGAGCTCACCAGAAGACCAGAGAAGGACATCAGTTGTCCTGTTCTGTCACTGTCTACCATATCTCCTGGAGATGGCTCACTAAGTCCCAGGACTGGGTTGGTGGCCAGTAAGCTCAGTGATCCTCCTTTCTCTACTCCTGACAATCACCCTGAGGTGACAGGCACACATGCAGCCATATCCAGCTTCTCATAAGCGTCCTGAAATCGGGACTCGTTTGTCATGCTCGCGCAGCAAGTGTACTCTTGCCAATGAGACATCTCAGCCCACAAGCCACTTGCTGCTTTGTCAGAGAGCTAGGCACCTGTGCAATTAGATTGCATGTGACAATGGCAACCTCAACAGAAAGACCCATAGTCTCAACCAAAGCAGACTTCTGCTTAGCCCGGCCCCAAGGAGTAAAAGCTTTGTCCAGAAGAGCAGTGTCTTCTAGTCCTCTAGGCCCTGTGGGCCCCGTTGGCCAGGCACCACGTGGCAGAGTCAAGAACAACCTTGCCAGGCCTGCCCCCTGGCCCCTGCGGTCCTGGTTCCCAACCCGACGCTCAATTCTCATTTCCACAGTCAAACTCTGTCTTCTCTGCTGTGGCAGGACATCTCACCTTGAGCTCTCCTCTGCTTTCAGACATGAAAACCCCTTATGGACCATTCCGGAACCATGCCAGAAAATTACCCTTGCTAATCACAATGACATAAAGAGAGACTGTGTGCCAGGAAGCCAGACTATACTATCTCCACAGCAACTGTCAGGGAGGAAGCCATCCTGAGTCACATTTAGAGAAAGAGCTGAACACTGTGCTCTCTCAGGAACGGAAGGGAATTCCCCATCTTTCCTGCTGTCTGCCAACAGATGTCTTTACCTCAGAGGACACTCTTTCCGCCTGAGAATGAGTGGTTTTAGAGAGGGGGCTGGCTTGGACTGGCCTGCCCGCTTGGATTCCTTGCTTCTCCACTCTTTGTGAGGAATACTAAATTCTGATGCTATTTCCCGCAGAGACACACTGATTCTGTATTGGGTCACTCTAGAAAAGGCTGGATTTTTAGATCACAGAACTACACATTAATCCCCCCTGTCCCTGTTTCCGAGATCGCATTTATCCTTTCTTGGGTATGTTGCTGGTACCTTCGCCTTTCTCAAAGTTTGATCTCTGCCTGGGTCCAATTGTTTCTTCCTGTAGTTCTCTTTTGAGTTCCAAAGACTTTACATCTCTTTTTATTACATAGCCCTGGCACTAACACAGCCCTGGTTGCACCTTTCTGTACCAACAGCTGGATCCAATTTGGCTTAGGGGGCAAAGTGTCCCCCCTAGAATGACTGAGAGCGCCTCCCCTTCCCATTTTCCTCGGGCCTTTGCAACAGTCCACACCAATCTCACTGCATTATTTCCTTCTAACAAGAGCAAAAACTAAGGCAAAGAAAGAAAGGAACAATGGCAGAGAGAAACAGCATGCCAATCTAAGAAAAAGTCTAAACCCTACCAGGAGACAGTCTGAACGCTCACTAACCAATTCACTATTCTTCCTTCCTCTCCTGGTATCCTAACTGCTCCGGGATTTTGTCTGAGCCAGAGAGCTCTTCTTGTTCCCCTAAAAGACACAATCTCAAAGAAAACATCAGGAACTCGCAGTTGGCGCAGCAGACAAGGAGCCAATTTGCACAGAGTTCCCTCCGCTTAGGAAAACAATAGCTCACCTCCTCCATTTCACGAAACCATTCGGAACAGAAAAGACTGCCTGGAACAGAAAACCAAGTCCTGAATCCTGAAAGGCGATGGATCAAGGTCTTTCATCTAGGAAATCTTTTAGCTAAAAAGAAAGAAGGGGGTGAGAACATCAATCAGATATTATTTCCAATTATTTTTCAAATTGGAACAGAAAAAGCAAACACACACACACATAAGCCTGACATGGTGTTACTGGAGTTTGTTGCTGGAAGGGAAGTCCTTGCTTATATTGAAGTAAAGTTCTGAAAATAAGCAAAGAACAGATTTATTGATTTTGGGGGAGTCTGGGTGTAAAAAAGAGAAAGAAGAAAGAAGTGCTCTTTGCCCGCTCTGTCCAAATGACATCCCAAGTGGCCTCTCTAATGGTGGGGGAGGGGAGGGGGCAGGTGCCTATCCGGGCACATGGACAGAACTGCCCTTAGGCTAGGGCTAATGGTATTGGCTGAGCCTGCTGTAAGCCTCTCTTTTCTAATAGCCAACTTTCTATGTGCGAGAAGACAGGCAGATATTGATTGGCCCAAATGCCCTTGAGTTGACAACATCTGAAATGAAAATCCACAAGGCTAGCACAAACTTTCCGCAAGTTCAGTTTCTGGAATCTGATTACGACACTGGCCCATGAACCTGCTCGCACACCAGAAAGCCACCCCCACCCCTCTTATGTATGCCCAGTTGGCCCCTGTAATTGGAAGGAGTTAAGTGGCTTCGTCCAGCCTGCTATTCAAATGTCCAGCAGGAAGCAGAAAGCAGGGGCTCATCTTCAGGTGACCGCAAACCAGCTCCACGACACTGGCCTCATATCAATCCCCATGCCCACCCCCCCAAAAATGGGAGTTACATGGTCTTCAGCACACAACTCCCTGAAAAGCTAAAAGCAAACCTGCTTTTTTTGCTTTTTCCAAAGTCCCTTCAGCACCACTCTGGAGAGCCTCTCAGGTTCCGTGACGGGGTCACTCGGTAGACCCTAACCTTCTCATTTTGTGTCTATTACTCTATCGCGGTGAAACTGCCCACCCTCTTCTCTCCTCTGCCGAATAAGATGCTGAAGTGGCAATTCATAATTTAAAGTCCTGGGAATAAGGAGGAGAGTGCCCGCTCTCCGGCTCTTATTAAAACACGCCTCCATCTTCTACAAATGCCTCCTGATCAATACATCGGCTGCAGGAGAAGGCTTAAATCGGGCACGGCTAGATCCCCAGCACACACTGATCTTTCTTGGTAGGTTACTTACAAGCATTAAAGGCAAAACCTCTCAAATTGGCATCAGGACACACACGCCAAAGAAACTGCAGGTGGAGCCCACGTTAAATGCATTCTCTCATTGATTGGAAAGGCTGATCCTTTTAGGGCTTTCCTCTCTTTCCTCATTAATCTTACTTAACCTTCTACAAACAATGCCAGCTCCGTCACTCCAGATATCCAAAACCTGCCATGCCGAGAAAGCTGTTTTCCTGGCATTGGCAGACCCGGCTCACAACTCCTGTTTTGGGAAGGGCTACTTTCTTTAAAAATATACCAACACAGAAGAGGATAGCTTCCATCCTTGTGGGTGGGGTAGAGCTCGGAGAGGTGAGAGAGGCAGGAAAGAGGAAGAGGGTACAAGGCCAGCCACGAGGGCTGGCCAGAGGATGGTCCCTCTTCAGATAGAGAGGTTGGCTCATCAGCTTTAGCCTTGCATCAGCAGGGATGGTAATTCTGGTTGCAGCAGTCCAGGTCCCCTGCAGCCAGAAGCAGGTGAGGTCAGGCCCACCTGCACGGAAACGTGCCTGGCTCCCACAGCGCTGGAGGATGGGATCCCCAACCAAATGCACATTTGGGGTCTTGGACTCATTTGTTACTTCTAGACACTGATGAAATAGTCTCAGATGTAACCGTATGTTCCCTCCACCCCAATAAGGCTGGTTTATATGGCGGAGAAACTGCTTTTGTTGCCAGGGAGAAACACTGAGGTTACATGTTGGCATGCCTTGAGATAGCCTCTTGTAGCCTTGACACCGGTGTCTCATAAAGACTTGCCCACCTAGGCATTTGTAACGATTAGCACCAAGTCCAACTCTTTGTGTTTTTTCCATTGCTCCCTCTAAATGAGAGTAAGAGGAGGAAGAATATTGAAAAGTCTTGGCCACAGAGTTCTACAAGTCCTGATTAAAAGACACATGGGAAACACCCAGAAAACATTATCAACAGTCACCGCCAACTATGGTACAGAGCATAAGAACATTCCACGCAGAACTGGGGACTCTCACTTTAGCCGGGACTGCTTCATTCGGCATTCTGAGATGCCAGGAATGGTGCTGGGGAAGGCAAAAGCCCTTTCTGAATTTTTGAAAAGATCAGCATCTGAATACATATTAAAGATAAAGTCTAAATGATTCAGAAGAGGCAGAAAAGCACCAGCCTAACTTCACAAGGGTGCCGGGCCCTGGTCCCTAAGGAAAGGAACAAAGCCCTGGGGACAGATGAGCTAAATGAATATGTTCTTCTCACATGCAAATACATACGGCTCTAAATGGCAGGCCATTTTATTAGAAGAAAAAATATAAATCTCTCAAACTGGCAGAAGATTGGGGGGGAGGGGGGAGAAACAGCCCAGCTCTAACACCAGAACTTTCAGACTAGTAAAAAGAAAATTCTCTATCCCCAGTCCTCAGATGCATCTCTGTGCATCTGTCTGGAAGGTTGAAAATCACTGCCGGGCTCATTCCTAACACTGTGTTTGTGACACTTCTTTGGGTCTTTCTCATCGTTGTTCCCTGAGGAACGGTGCAAAAAAAGAAAAAGTGAGGAGAAAAAAAAACAATGCAAAAACCTGATCACAGAATTCTAAACGCCCCTAATTACAAGACACATACTCAACTCCCAGAGAGCCATATCGACAATTACCACCAACTATCTTAAATGCCTGGAACCAGCTGTGGGCATGGGACAGGTGCAGCAATAGAGCGAGAAAACTGGCTAGAACCTGAGGACCATGGCGGGAGCCGTCTCCTGGGACCTGCCAGGCTTCGCACCCCTACCATCCAAATTGAAGAGCAGCTAAAATCCAGCCATGTCTGACCCAGCTGCCATTCTCGACACAGGTGACAAGCTTATTTTTATTATTTACTTATTTATATTTATTACGTGGGAGGGGGTGGGTCCTTAGAGGCACACAGGTGTGGAAGCCAGAGGACAGCTTACTGGAGGCATGTCTTTCCTTCTATCACACGGGTCTTGGGCAACAAACTTGGGTTGTGAGGCTTGGTGTCCGCTACTTTTACCGGCTGAAGCATCCATCCCATTGGCCCGAGCCTCTCATTTCCTCACCCCTCAGCCCCTCTGCTACAGAAGAGAGCTTTCCTGCCCCATTGCCTTCAGCACTCAGAACAGTCAGTACCCAGGAAGCCTACACAGCCATCACCTCTCCTCTGCTGGTCTATATCTCATCGCACTCTGGTCTACTGACATCTGTTCACTCCCAAAGAATCTCGGAGAACTTCATTGGCCATGATCAGATCAGTTGAGCAAAGCACCAAGTGGCCTTGGATGATGCTTGGGAATGAGAGCCACTCTCAAGGGGAATCGAGAAGGCCCACTGGCATAAAGAAGCCCTTGACTGCCTGCAAACTCACCTCTCTGCCTTGACCTGAAAGTCAGAGCGTGTCAAGAATGCCTGGCATTCTGAAGAATTATCAGGTTGTGGGTGTGGCTCTGTTGGTATAATGCTTGCTGGGCGTGCAATTGGCCCTACACTCCACCCTGGTGTGTTTTGAATGAGAAATGTCCACCAGAAGCCCACGTGTTTGAGCACAGTCTCGAGTTAGTGGTGTCGTTTGGAAGGCTGTGGAACCTTTAGGAGGTGGAGTTTCGCTGGAGGGAGGTCTTGAGATTCTGTGTCGGCCAACCCCACTTCCTGTGTGTGATCTACTCCCTGAATACAGATGCCCTATGACCCACTCAGCCTCTTGGGCCAGCTGCTGTGTCTTCTGCAGCATAATGGAATGGTGCCCTTGAACCGTGAGGCAGGAGTAACCGTTTCTCATTTAATTTCCTTCTTGTCAGGTGTATAGTCCCAGCAGTAAGGAGAGAAAACGAAGACAGGGCCCCCACACTACATAAAGTGGGGGGATGGTGTGCCTCTGTAACCCCTGCACTCCTGTGGGGGAGTTCAAGATCATCCTTGGCTACATTGTAACTTCCGGGCCCAGTCTGGGCTTCACAAAAATCTGTCTCAAAAAACTGAAAAAAAAAAATGTATTATAAAAAATAATAATTTTCTCCTGCAGTCATAAGCAAACCCACTGTTGTATGAGTATATTAAAAAGAAGAGTGGTGTGAATAAATGCAGCCTAAATATCCAAGTGCAAGCTCCTGCTCTCTGACCCGGACTCACCACTTTCTATGGACCCCCACTAGCATGGGCCCTACCCGTCTGACTCCTGGGCTAGCATCTCTTCTCACCTCCCAGGGATTCTCCCTGCCAGAGTCAAGATCCTGGGGTTGAGTTTTCTCTGCCTGTGCCCCCACACACAGGAACTTGGGAAGCCCTCACATTTTTATCAGAAGGGCCCTGGGCTCTGCAGAGCCATTCCTAGGTATGATCCCTGGAGCAGGAGCCGGCATGCCTTCTCAGTCCGTGAGCAGGAGTAGGACAGCCAGCTGTTTGCAGATGTACGTTCTATTTGGCTTCTCCACCTTAGGCCAGCTCAATGTGGGGGCTAGAGACACTAGACAGCTGACCCTGGCTTTTGGCAGAGAAAAATGTCGTTTGCTTGAGTACCAGGGGAACTTCCTAGTAGGCTTTCAGGCATAAGACTCACTGAAGAAAGTCACAGCCCAGAACTCCAAACTCCAGCTTGGGGCTGGTTCTTCAGCTTCCGCCCTGATGAGGCGACCCCCTTCTCTTCTAGTTTCGGCAAAGGAAACAGGCAGGTGAAATGGTGTGTTTTCAATTTTACCGTATTACATGGCTTTTCACAGACTCATAGGAGTGCAAAAAGAAAACAGATTTTTGTCTTTCTAATTACTCTTCTCATGATGACTATGGTTTGGGGCATATTATCCTGATTTCTCTTCATGGGTGCACTTACCTTTTTCAGACTAAAATGCAATTGTATTCTACATTTCATTTCACAGTCAGTCTTCCTCACTTGGAAACATAACCAGAACAATGCTCTTCCAACATCAATGGGAGGATGGAGAGCCACGGCTTCTTGAATGGACCCAAAGTGCCTCTGTCCTGCATTCCGGTAAACAATCCTGCGAGGAGCTCCTCCTGACTGAATGTGTGCCCTCACATGACTGTGTCTTTAATAGTATAAACAAACAAGTAAAATGCAAATGGAGCCGTTCTATTTAACTGGCTTGCATTATGTTTGGTTAGAAAGGAAATGAATTCAGAAAATAAACGGATAAAGGCTAAAGAAACAGCTCAGTCAGGGAAGTTCTTGCCCATGTAAGAGGACTTGAGTTTAATCCCCACAACCCACACATAAAGTTAGGCATTATATCATCCTTATGATCCTGGAGCTGGGCAGGCAGAGACAGGCAGATCTCTGAAGCTCACTAACCAACCATCCTATTTTGACATCCTAAATTGACAAATTCCGAGTTCCAGTGACAGACTCTATTTTTTTAAATAATTCTTTT
>NC_022015.1:28655554-28658849 GCF_000317375.1 Microtus ochrogaster | reverse complement strand
ACCGGACAGAAATCTCAAGGTCCAAATCAGGAGCAGAAGGAGGGGGAGCACGAGCAAGGAACTCAGGACCGCGAGGGGTACACCCACACACTCAGACTCTATTTTAAGAAATAAGGTAGATAGGTCCTACGGAATTACATCTGAGGTTATCCTCTGGACTCCACATGCATACATACATACGCAGACACATGCACACACACACACACACACACATACACACACACATGCATGTACACCTACATGTATGCACACACATACAAAAGAAAGATAAAAAAACAAATTGCAACTCGATGTAGCAAACTGTCCCACGTTCTTCAGATTATGCACCCATCTGAACTCCTTGGTTTGGCCTCTGCCTTCTTCTTCACATCACCTTGAGCCAAACAGGGTCAACACTCCTGTTTCTCAGCATGGCCTCTGGAGGAGCCACAGCAGCAGCGACCTCTGGACACCTCCACTGGCTCAGAGCCCCTGAGGGAAGGAACACTCACTGGGCAGGAAGACTCACGTCGGCCAGTTGTCACTGCCTACCCAAGGTCACCTTCCCGTAAAAGTTATGAAATCCATTCCCTGATCTGCGCTCATTGTCCCTAGATGGACAGGATCTAATTGCTTTTTACTGGGTTTCCTATTTTAAGGAATCATCACCTCTTAACATCACTGCAGTGGTGACCAAGCTTCCAGCACCCAAACCTTTGGACACAGAATCAAACCACATAAACCACTGTGGTCACCTGCATACACCGTGTGGCAGATAGCACTCCACCACCACAGGACACAGGAGCATTCAGATTTAAATCCAAATGAGTCCTTGAGGTTAAAACTCAATTCCAAGGTTGGGCACACTCCACACACAGTCACGTGTTTGGACAGGACAGAAGGAAACCCTCCCTAACAGGCACAGGCTCCTGGCCAGCTCTGCCACCACCCTGAAGCACGCCGCTCCATCTCTCCTGAGCCCAGGGCCCATGTCTGAGGAACCTGAGAGCTCAGTTCTCAGATTTACCACATAGCAAACTTGTAAGCCTCTTTCCTCTTAACATATTGGGTAATTCTTCTCCTGACCCATTTCATTGGCTCTTGGACAATAGATACAGTACAATAATCCAGTTGCCCTCAGCTGGCTGGATGACAAATTCTAATTCCCTAGTATGTTTCCTGAAGGAAGCCTCCCTCCAAAGGCTGAAATCCCTAGAGACTGCCCTTATTGGTGTTGTCTGGTGAGTTTCTGGGACCATCACCCAGGGGCTTCATCTTTCTGATACCCCCATGGCGCCTCATAATATCCAGACTTGCTCCTCAGATGTTCAGCTGCAGCTCTAGTTGGAATAACTAGGGAGGGAGTAAATCCCACCCTTCTCCATCACATCCCCAGAGAACCCTTGTTGAAGGGAGCCTCAGAACAGGGTGTAGTGTAGTGAAAGGCACCATGTCATCCAGACTGTGAGACCTGGGAAGGAGAGCCCACTGCCTGTGTGACGTCACACAGGAGTCAGGCCCTCTTAGACACAGAGGGTTCTGACTCATATCCGAAGGGAAGAAAAGTGACCAGAAATGGCAGCAAGCTGCCAACTGCCATGTAGTAGTTCCTGTTCACGTGGAACTTGGTCAATGTTGACGTGAGGAACCAGGACGGCTGGAGTTGGAGTTCAGAGGGTGAACCAAGAGAAAGAAGAAGGAGAGAGAAGAGACGGAGGGAACAGAACCCACTCCAGCCCCTGTGGGTGTCCCAGCTCCCCTAAGCCCCATGCTGTTCTCCATACAGGCACTGGCCCCTTCAAACCTAACTCAGCTGGAACTCTGGCAGCAGCAGATGTGAATACCAAGACATCTTATCCGGGTTCCTCTGGGATGTTTACCCTCGATGGAGAAATTCTGAACTCAGAAAAGCAGTGAGGAATCTTATGTAAGTGGGCCTGTCACATGCAGTTAGCAATGACCCCAAAAGCTGACAAGAATTCTAAAGGGGCCGAAGAGATGGCTCATCAGTTAAGAACATGCACTGCTCTTGCAGAGGTCCCAAGTTCCATTCTTAGCATCCACTCTGGGTAGTACACAATTGCCTATAATTCCAGCTCCAGGGAATGGGGTTTCCTCTTCCGGTCTCCAGGGGAACCTGCACTCACTCACACATACTGACAGAGAGATACATGGGCACACATAATTTCTCTTTTATTTTCAGTTTAAGAAAGGTAGTCTTCAAGACTATGAGTCTTGAAGAGAGGGTGGAGTAATTCCAAGGATCAGAGAAGAAAGGAAGATGACATGAATTGGTCTCAACAAAGCTAAGGCCCACGTAGACCCAGACTTCCAATAAAGCACTCGCTGACCAGAAGTGCTGAGCAGAAGTCTGAGGGAGACCTGTGGATCATTTCCAAAGGTGATCTCAGTGCACCCCCTCATGTGGGGGGTCTTTAGAGAACAAACCTAATGCATAGCTGGTGGAGGAGTTGCACAGCTGAGCTCTGGAGCCTTCCCAGGGAAGAGCCAGATGCGGCTGGTGCCAGAAAACAGTAATTCTAGGCAGAGCACAGACAGGCATCAGCAAGGAGTCATTGAGAGAGATTCCAACTCACCATGTGTTTGGACTGGACCTGCCCTCCTGGAGAGGAAAGCCCCACAGAATGACCATGTCACAAACGACAGAGAATGGCTCGAATCCCTCCTTACCAACGTCTGCCCCTTGCCTCGGCCATGTCGCCACCTCCTTGTGCTAGGATAAGATGCTTCCCCGTTTGCAGATGGCTCCTCAGACCTCCCTACTTTACATGCTGGTTACCATGTGTCCAAGGTTGACATTCTAGATAGTGTTGTCATCCTTACACGGGTCTGAAGGGACCTTTACTCCAAGACACTTTGCAAAGGGACATAAAGTGCCTTGGTCACACCTGCTGGTGCCACCGTTGATGTCCACACTGAAAATCAGCTCAGGCATTCTTTGTGCTCCCTCCTGAGTGGAGCAGAAGCAGTACTGGGGCTCATCCTACCACATAAAAATCTCTTGCCTGGTGCTAGACAGGGAGGGTGTCATTCAGTATAAAAGAGATAAAAAAGAAAAAAATACAAAGTACTCTGGAGGTAGAGGCAGGAGGGTCAGAAGTTCAAAGTCAGCCTGGACTACATAACAAGTTCAAGGATGGCCTGGGTTACATGGAAACCCTGCCAAAGGAAGAAAGAGAGGGAAAAGGGGGGAAAGGAAGGGATGGGAGAAAGGAAAGTAGGAGGAAGAGAGAAAGGGCAGGGAAAGAGAGAGGACAGAGAGAGAGAGAGAGAGAGAGAGAGAGAGAGAGAGAGA
>NC_022015.1:28625308-28655064 GCF_000317375.1 Microtus ochrogaster | reverse complement strand
AAAAAAAAAAAAAAAAAAAGAAAGAAAGAAAAAAGAATTATTCCTGTGTCATTCAAACTTTAAATTTGGGGGCAGGGTTCAAGTCTATGTTAGATTTAAGGGTAAATCATGCAGGAGGATGTAGTAATAGGAGCGGCAGGGCTGCGTCCCTGACACCTGGCCGCCCACATGGCTAGCTCTAGCTTATGCCCCAAAATAATTACACGGAAACTATATTCTTTTAAACACTGCTTGGCCCATTAGCTTTAGCCCTTACTGGCTAATTCTGATATCCCGATCAACCCATCTCTAATAAAGTGTAGCACCGGTCTTACGGGGAAAGATTCTAGCCTACGTCCATCCTGGGTCGGAGCTTCATCGTGTACATCTGCCCAGGAGAGAGGAGCATGGCGTCTCTGTCTGAGGTGTCTTACCTCACTTCCTCTTCCTCCCAGCATTCTGTTCTGTTTACTCCACCCACCTACGTTCTAAGCTATGAGCCCAAGCAGTTTGTTTATTACTTAACCAATGAAATCAACAGATTGATATATGACACTCCCACATCAGGAGGATTCATTTTTTTTTTTAAATCCTAAATCTGGGATAAATTAACAAGATAAAAATTTCCTAGCATTAACGATGACTTTTCTTCCTCTTGAGGGAATGGGAAGACCAGGATATCATTTGAGAAAATGTGGGGAAGGACCAGACATGGGGGCAGCCTGGGCAAAGCTGGATGTTATAGGAAGATGTTCCCGTACCTCCTTGGAGGAGTGACCCTGAGCCCCTAGGTCATCCAGCCCAAGAGGACAGAAAAAGTCCTTCTCAGAGAACCTGATCCCTGTGCTAGTGTGCAAACCGGTACAAATAGGAAAGAAAGTCAGCGTGCTGGGGAGGAAATACATCTGAGGTGGGAGTGGGGACCTGTAGAGGGTGTCATTTAACAGCAGTGACACCGATGGATTGAGGGCCTTTGACAGCTCGGGTCCTTCTGGACCGGTTGTAGCTTTATCAAGTGTGTCTCTACATGGAGGGTCACCAGCAGAAGGCAAGAGGGTGAGCAGAGGTGCAGACACCTCCATGCTGCTTAGGCCGTGAGTTTGGGGGTTACCTGGCTGAGATGACAACACCCTCAGTGAAGGGTCACCTTTAGAGCAGACTACACTGAATCTTAGCGTTTGGAACTTCCTTCATTGCTCCCTCTAGTCAACCTCAATACCCAACTCCCCAAAAAGCAAGGGGCTTTAGGGGATCCAGCTTATGTTCAGGGGCCAACCCATTCTCTAAGTGGAAGGGTGGCCCTGTCATGTGGCAGGGGTTGCAGAGACAAAGCTGGGGAGGGTATAGGGACTGGAGGATGAGGCAGGAACGCGTGGGACCCCCTCGGTCCTGCCTGTCCATGTTCACATGTGTCAATGCCCCTTCCCGACCACCCCCCCCCACTGCATCCGTCAGGATGTGCACTTGCCGGGACTGAGCAGTCACCCTGGAGAGCTGTTAGATTAAGCTGCCTTACACACTGGATGTCCTTAAAATGCACTCCTCACCTGCTTCTACGATTAGATGAAAGAGAGCACACGGCGCAAAGCAAACTAAAGGTCCTTTTCAGCCACAGCCCGGCTAAGTATCCCGAGCTCAGCCCACTTTATGAATCCCAGCTGCCGACGATTGGGAGGCGGATAGAATTACGTACTCAGGCCTGGAAGGAGCCTGGCCCCCGTTAGTCCAAGCCCTAATTAGAGCATTGAGAACATTGCAGTCCCCAGAAGGGGCGTGACCTGCCCAAGGTGAGTGGGGAGGACCAGGAGACAGCAGAGGGCCCTGCTCCCCTGGCCCCTGCAGGCTGCTCCAAGTCTGATTAACTCGTAGCTGAAGGCGGAGCTGTTTCCCAGACACCTGACAAAAGTTGTTTTCAGCGAAGGGTTCTATTTAGTCCTTACACATGACCTGTGTGTTTTCTCTCCTGGAATTTGATACCTCGGGAAGGCTGCCAAGCTCTAGTCACTGGGGAGGGTGAGTATGTAAAATGGGAAAAGGAAACTGAAAGCAGGAAGGTGCTGCAAATGGTTACAGGCTGGAATGGATTTCTCGCCCTGCACCGGGGTCTGGCCTCTTGTGCTGCGCACAGACCCAGGTCACGGGCTGCAGAGTTTGTACGTCCACATTTCGGACTCTTGGCTAGCCCTGCTGAAGCGGTTCCTTTGCCGTCACACTAGGGACCATGGGCTTCGCCCTCCCCCCTGGCAGTCTCAGTAGCTATTCCTCATGTTGTTTAATTGTTGTTCAAGAAGCAAATTTTCCAAACTCATCAATCAGGAAGCCTATGTCCAGAGTGATATTAACAGCAATTATCATTGTCAAGGCTCTTTAATTTTTTTCCTGAAAGATGGCTTAATCTATTACTGTGACGGATCAGGACAGAGGCCACTTATCACTCCTGAAAACTGCACGACACATGTACAATAACAGTGAGATGTAAGGCAAGGTTTCGCCTCTGATTTACAGCCTGCCTTGCCTCCAGCTCTCATCCGTCCCGTCTTTTGTTCTTTCCACAAATGCTCCCTGGTGTGCCTCATGGGTGCTGAGCACAGAGAGCAAGTGACCATGACAATCCTTCCTCTCCCGAGCCCACCAACAAATTATAGCCAGTCGGATGCTGCAAACGCAGGTTCTGAGTCATCTGAGGATGCAGGATCAAAAATCTACACCGTAGCGTATCACACGTGCCCCTGGTAATGGCCATTTATGCATAGATCCTCCTACAAGAAGCCTTGAGTTCTGCATGGGTGCTGTCCAGGGCAGAGACAACAGATACAAAATTCAGGGTGGGTGCTCATTGTGAAGGGGGCAGCACGCTCCAGGGAAAATGGAACTTGGACTATCTTTGAATGTGCAAATGTGTATGTGGTGTATTTGTGTGGATGTGCATCCGTGCAAGCATGTGGAGGCCCAGCGTTGACTTTGGTCATCATTCTGAATCACTCTCTACTTATACACTGAGGTGTGGTCACTCACATGAACCCAGAGCTCACCAACTCAGCTCGTCTGGCTAACCAGCTCACTCCAAGGATACCCTGTCTCTTGCACGCCTGCCCAGTATTTACATGGGTGCTGGGAACCCAAACTATGCTCGTCATACTTACATGGCAAGCACTCTACCAGTTAAACCAGCTCCCTATCCTCCAAGTTGAGTCATCTTGAAAGACTAGAAGTTGCCAAGCAGAGACACTAGCCCCAAGAGTGTGGACAGAGGGAAACGGGAGTCTGGTGAAGCTACCTCATGAGATGTGAGCCAGATCAAGGAGATAAAACATGCCCCTCAGCCTGGACTCAGGTACCACAAGCTCACATCAGGCTGCTGAGAGAGCCTGAAGAGCTGGCACATTTGTCCTGTTAGGTGTCTGCTGGAGGAGTGAAGGACAATGAGGGAGGGGTGGCCTAGAGCGGCTCTTTTCAGCATGGCTTCCCCATATGCTGCCGCCTTCGGTCCCTCGTTTCCTGCCCAGCTCTAGGTCTGTTGTTCTCCTTGGCAAATATTTCCATCAGAAGATAGAACGCTCATAAAGCCATGGCTATGGCTGAGTTTATTTAGCAGGGTCCAGCCCCAAACTCAAAACCCAAGAAGAGCACTAATTGAGCCTCAGCCCAGGGCCCAGCAGGGTTTGAGCCGAAGCCCAGCCCTGCACAACCTCCTGAGGTCCCCCTGAACCTCCCCCGAGCCAGTTAATTTATTCCACAGACAATCTTCTCCCAGTCCAGAGGGAATCCAGCCTCCTGGAGGTCCTCGTAGCGGAGGATTTATCAAGGCAGAGTATATGCACGGTATGAACATCAGATCCATTATCTAAGCTGTTGGTTTTAGTCGAAATGTCAAGAAATGATTTAGTATAAAATCCGTCACAAAAGCATTTATGAAAAAAATCCTTTCCTGCTCTTCATCTACAAACATTTACTGCCCTGCATACAAATGTCAGCAGTTCAGCCTAATATACTTCTTCATCTATTTACTGTTCATTCCTTCTGGATAAAAGCCAAAAAAACGATGTCCCTAGGGGCCAGCAAATAGTGCAAACCAGAGAACATGTCTCACTGCCTGATGTCATCCGAAACATCTGAGGAGGGGGGAAGGTATACTCTGACAACAAGTCACAGCATAAAGGTCATGTCTTCTTCAGGGAGTCAAGTCCTCTTGGTGTGGAAGTTGCACTTATAGATGGAGATGACTGAACTTTCTGGAGAAAAATAAATTAAATGAAAACATGATAGCCAAGGAGATCCAAGTATGTCCAGCACGCCTTCGAGCAAATGTGTAAGGAAGGAAATCAACATGCTTGCTCCTGCCTCTGCTCACAGGCTCCAGATGACCTCATATGAAGGATCTGCTCCAGGAGCATCATGGGATGAACTCATCTCAAGTCCACCTAAGTCTCCACGAATCCAGTTCCCATGGCATCGCTGAACACTGGCATGGGGACGGGGGTCACACACGGGGACTCCTCCCTCCCTTCACTATGAGAAAGCAGCAAGAATCTAAGCAGTGTGTCGAGGTCAAACAGCTGGCTGGCGACAGAAACAGACCCAGAACCTTGAATTCATGGTTTTAGATTAAATGGATGTCATTTGGCCCCGCTGGAGGGAAACAAGAAGGGATTCCAACAGCAGAGAGAGCAGCCAAAATAAGCAAACAAATACAGGCCAGCGGAGCTCAGGGGGAGCTTGGATTTCAGAGCCTCCACCGTGAGCATCGCAAACCACAGCTCACCTCCAAGTGACCCTCATCTGCTTTCTATCTCCCAAATCTACCCACGACACGTCATCCTTACAACGGGATATCGATGCCTTCATTATGGGATCTGAGTACTCTCAATTGGCAAGGCAAACATCCAGCTGTTAAACGCACGCTCCAAAAAGGAGTGGGTCACTCACAGCATGCAAGCAGGCTGGGCAGGCTGTCCACACCATACTGTCGGCGGAGCTTTGGCTTGTGTGTGAATGCACTCTGAGGGCCAGCTTTGGAAGTGTGGCAGTGAATGGGTTGTGTTTCAGCATCCACATTCGGAATGTCTCCTGTTGTTGATTTGAGCAACCACTCTGACATGCGAACCCCTGAGACAAGAAGATGGGCGCACTGTGCTCTCGATTCGCTGAGCACCCTTCAGAGAGGTGTGCAGAGCTATGTGAGCAAAGAATTTCAAGACAGTGGGATGGGGGGGGCGGTTAGGGACATCATGTCCCTGGCTCACAGAGCTTCTTTGAGATCTCTGCAGGTGAATGGGGTAATGGGGAGGGGAAGAGGAGGAAGGCCCAGGATGGAGAGGAAGACAAGAAACATTCAAGTTGGGGGGGAAACCCAGAACCCACCTTCTCCCCAGCAGTCCCCATGTTCTCCATCATCCATTGAGTTTCTTATTTTCCTTCCCTTCCTCCTCTTCCCACCCTCTGACACGAAAGTGCTGCTGGCAGGGATAGGAATGAGAACAGAGTCACTATAGTCACTATTACAAGGAAATCTAACCCTCTCTGAGCACACTATATATACCCTTTCAGGACTCTGCAGTAGAAGCTTATTCCATGTTCTCAAGTGACCCTAAGGAGTACACACAAGTGTTGGCCATGCTCCTCCTGCAGGACCCTCCCCCATCTCATGCTTCTCTACATTGCGTGGTCCCCCATGTCTGTCTTCACTGCCAAACCACAAGCTCAATTAGCCAGAACCCCTCTATCCTATTCCCAGCTACATCCCAGTGACCAGAAGGTTCCACCTCAGACATGGAAAACTGAACCTCTGAAAAGTGCCATTCTAAGACACCCTAATCGGGACCAAACTACAGCCAGGTCAGGAGCCACCCAATCCACATCCCCTCCCAGAACCAAAGGGTCACAGGCTGTCCCCCTGGTGCCCAAGCCCATGCTGTGGGAGAAAGAAGCAAACCCCAGCTCCAATCATGGGTGAAAGTGCTACCCTCCCGGCCCCATCATGGTGGAGAGTCCCACCCTCCCAGGTCTGCTCTGCATACAAGAGTCCAGACTTACTGCCACCTCCTGCCACTGTGACTCCTACTGCTTCTAGCCCATCTTCTCTAGTCTGAGGCATCTTGCCAGGTCTGCTGTGGCTTTCACTCGGGGGGGGGGGGGGGGGTTCCTAGCAGGAAGTACATCGGCAACACTTAAAAGGTGAAAGCTCAATTATTAACTCTATCTAGATTTAGTTCAAATATAAGAGTTACCGTGTACATCCGAGACTTCTGGGAAATTGATTTTTCTGCTTAAGATCATTTCTTAGGGTTTAGCAAGAAAATCAAATCGAGTGCAAACTGATCTCTTAGTAGATACTGAGACATGTTTCCTTATTCTAAAGACCTGCTGAGGTGAGAGCCCTGTCTCCTTCCCAGCATCTGCCACATTATGGCTTATGTAGACCAGAGGACACAAGACATGTTATTACAACAGTTCAGAGACAGGCAAAGGGCTGAGAAGAACACAAAGCTCCCAATGTCTACATTCGGAGAACATCGCTGAAGCTGGGAGGGTGGAGGTTTGCGGGCGCAGGTAGCTTGTTTCCTATCCCTCAGCCATTGTCCACCATCTCCACCAGAGAGCAAAACAGTGGCTGTGAAGGGTTTTAAACCTCCCAACAAAGAAAAATGCCATCACTTGGGAAAGCACCGTGACAGAAAGGTGAGGCTGACGCCCATCTCGGTGTCTACAATTACATTGGCTGATCAGTTCTGGGAAAAACTATCTGTGTAAAGTGTGTGTCCAGTTCCTCAGAGGAGAAAGACCCTATGTGATTATGAAATGACACTGTCAAAGAAATTCCCAAAGATGGCCACGTGGGAAATGGACTTCATGAGCTTTCGGCGGAGAACATCTGTGAGTTCTTAATGAAGAAGTGGTGTCATTGCATCCTGGACAGAGTTCACATTCCACTCTGCTCAGAGGCCTTCAGGGAAAGGCTTCCTGTGGGGAAAGCAGTATGCATGTGAGGTGCAGGCTAAGGGGTCCAAGTTGCTCCACAAATGGTATCATGAGACAAGGCGGATGCTGCCAGCTAGAAAGTGGGCTCTAAAGAGAGAACCTGTTCAGGATGGAGTCCCAGAGTTACAAAAGACCACTGAGCCCAGCAGGTGCTGCCCAAGGCCTACAGGTTTTCCATCTGTGAGAAAAGGCATGTGATCCTGCCTGTCCCAGGGAGGGATAAACCCAGGATGTGGCCCTGAGAAGACCCCTCTTGAACGACTGTGGTTATCACTGTCACTATTAACCTATGTTAATGTGCGACACAGTGCCCGGCAGATGAAGAGTACAGACGGAAACGGTACAGCTCCCTGCCCTCTGCCTGTGTTCTTCCCAGCATCTGATCCCATCAAACAGCCTGGTTAAGGCCCTGGGTAATGGGCACGAGGACTTTGATCTAGGAGTTCAAAAATCAACTCAGTTTTCAGGGATAAAGTCCCCACAATTGTCACTCATCAAACCGTGGCAAGGGAGACACGCTCTGAGCTGCTCTTAGAGCAACCTCACCCAATAGAACTTTCTAAGGCAACAAAGAGAATCTCTGTACTGCAACCTATGTGGCAGTCACCAGCCATCAGGGGCCGCTAAGCACTTGGAATCTGGTGAGGGACACTGAGAGAATACAAGTTTTAATTTCCTTTAATTAAGTAGCTCAGGTGGATAACTGACCATTGATCATTCATTAGAGTCCATTTAGATAGCTATATGTGTGCGTGTCTGCATATACATATATACGTATGTATGTATATGTGTGTATGTATATATGTGTGTGGTGTGTCTGCATATACATATATAGGTATGTATGTGTGTGTGTGTGTATATATATATATATAATGTTGCTGGATTGGACATCACAGATCTAAGAGGAGCCAGGACCTGGCATGGTAAACTGTTGAGCCTGAAACAATGTGGCTAGCGGAAGCATCATGCCCCCTACCCTCCACACCCACCACTCATTCATCTCTCTCTTTCCTGTTTCTTCCTTCCCACAAGAGATAGGGCTGGGTCTGCACACAGAAGTCTTTGGAGACAGCAGACCCCAATCCTTGTCATGAGGCCTGAAGGACAGCAGGGCTGCAGACAAGTGTCTGATGCCTAGACCGGCTGTCCACTCTCTCTGGCTCCGGCAAATCCCCTGGGGTCTCCATCTGCCCCCCCCCCCAGGCAACTTCTCTAGACTTCATCCCTAAACTGACTATTCTTCCTGAGTCTTGCCTGTTGTTTCGGAGGCTTACAAAGGGCTAGGCTAGAGACAACCTAACTCACCAAAGTGCTTCTGAGGGGAGCACCCTCCTATGCTGAGAAAATATTCATATAAGGCAGTCAGGGTGAGCCGATGAGATGCCAGAGAGCAAGCTCAGGTGACCAGGGAAAGATAGCCCTTTCTTAGGCTGAGTGCTGGGCCCTTAAGTGTCTCCTAACAAGGCCAACCAGATACTATCATCTGACTCACAGAGATTATTTGTGTCCGTTGTTCTGGTGACACTGAGGCAACCATAAATGACTGCATTTTGCTCTAAAGGAAAAATGAGGGCAAGTCTAAATAAAGAAGCCACTCACTCATAAATGGAAGAGCTGGCACCTCAGTTAATTGAACTGCCCATTGCCTGTATGACCCACAAAGATTCGCCCAATTCTAGACTGCCAGGATTTTAGGACTGTAATCTCAATGGGAACTAGCTAGGGTCTATGCAGAGATAATCAGCATAAGAAGAGGTCACACTGCACACAGTGAACTCTGGACAGAGGATGGTACGCAGTAATGGAGGCAGAGATTGGAGTGATGTGGCTGGCAGGGTGGGGTGGGGGGCAGATGCCTTTAACAATTGATCACCAGTAACACTAGACATTGAGAGCATAAGACAGCACACATGTGTGCGCCAGCAGCAACTAGAAGCTCAGACCTCTAGACTCTGGAGCTATGGCTCAGAGACCCTCATGGTTTTAAGCCATCTCAGTTCAGGCTGGTTTGTTCTGGCAGTTACCGGCTTGTTTACTTTTCTAGGACCTGGCACTGACCCACACATAAGAGGTAGCCACTGACTTCTGAAGGTTAGAGGAGTATATGTGTAATCCATTTGGGTTCTGTAGGAAACCTCATGGGGCTAAGAGGCACGTGAGAAATCTCTGTATTATGTACTGTGTCTCACTCTTAAAGCACAGTCTTTAGAAAGACCCTCACTGGCGGCATCTCCTGCCTCTCAGCCCCTCCCCCTAATCTAAGCAAAGTCTACTAGGCCCCCAGGTGGGGTACTTGGTCTAGATTTGTTGCTATGTCTTAGTTTATGTCCAGGATTTATTTAACACTTCATTTTTTTTTGTTTTGTTTTCCCACTAGCTGAGACTTGTAATTGAATCATCCCAACACGTCATCAACTTTTGCAGCGTACTTTAGGCAGAATTTTACAAAAAAAAAAAAAAATGTCAGGGAGTGGTCCTTACCCCTGGGTGACCCTGGCCCCTTTTAGAGTGGGAGCAGGGCCGAGAAAATGACATAGAATGCCTGGCTGGCTTTCTTTCCAGGCAGAGAGATTTTACAGATGTACTGAAGATCACCCATCCATTGGTTTTAATATAGGAACTCTAGGTGGGTCTGATCTAATCAAAGCAGCCTCTCAAAGCAGAGAGCTCTCCTAGGCTGGAAGCAGAAAGCACAAGACAGGCAGCAACAAGACTGTGGCCCAGCTGAGGACAGCCCCAGCTGAAAGCCATTAGGAATGGGACTTGAGCTCCATGCCTGCGAAGAACTGAGGTTGGAGAACGACCCAAGAGGATGCAGAAGCTCCCTCAGCACCCAGACAAGAGCCTAACCCTGCCAACATCTTGACTTTGGCCTTGTGAAAGCCTAAGTAGGTGTAGAGGAAATGCGCTAAACTCCCAGCTTCAGCTGGACATCATGAATGCAAAGTGGTTTAAACTGCAGAACTCGGGGCAATTTGTTACACAGTTAAGAGGAGCCTAACATTATGTAAGAAGTCCTAAATTCATAGAGAGGGGAGCCATTCCCTGCCAAAAAGCATCAAGAGAGAGTTGAAGGCAGCTGGAAGGGCCCCCAATAACATGGAAAGCACACGGTCTAACAGCAGCCCAATGAAAAATATGGGAACTGTCTGCTCTTCTACAGCCCACAAACTAAGAATGCTTACCACATTTGTAAATGGTTACAACAATTAAAAGAAGGATAATATTTCATGACACGTGAAATTTCATATATGAAATTCAAATTTTGGTGTCCATAAATAAAGTTTTGTAGGAACACAGGCACGTTCATTCATCCAACGTTGCTGGTGGACGCTCTCTCTTGCCAACATCTGAACCAAGCAGCTGCAGCGGAGACAGCAGCATTAGTGAAGCCCATGAACTTGGGGGACTTGCCTTCTTTCTTTCCTTTTTTTTTCTTTTCTTTTTAAAAACAGGATCTTGTATAGCATAGGCTGCTCTCCTGGAGCTTGCTGTACAGCTCAGGAAGGCCTGGAAGTTCTGATCTCTTGCTGTTGGTCACTGTGCATGTCCCCATGTTTGGCTTCTATCAGGTTTTGTTTTTTGTTTTTTTGTTTTTTGTTTTTTTACAGAAAAGGCTGTGTCCCTGCAACCCTGTGCTCTAACATTTAAGGAACCTTCCCAAGTCCCACTGAGACCCAGAGACACCACCAGCTCTTTATGCACACAGAACAGAATGGTTGTCTGGGTGGACAAGGGTGTGGATATCACAGCAAACAGAGTCAGGAGACTCTTAGGGCTTTCCTGTGCCACGTATTGTTCATTAAGGTAATTAATTCATACATGTTCACATACACACACACATTATCATCATCCTTCTGCTTTTAAGAATTATTTTTATGTATTTTATTTTATGTGTATATATGTGTAGCTGGGTATATGTATGTGTACCATGTACATGTCAGTACCCAAGGAGGCCAGAAGGGGGCATCAGATTCTGGATTCTGAGAAATGAATCTGAGTCCTCTGAACAAGCAACAAGTATTCTTAACTGCTGATCCATCTCTCTAGCCCCCACACCTACCCTTTTGTACTAAAGAAAACAAAGGAATGTTGTGGCTTCCATGGAGAGATGGCTCAGTGGTTAAGAGCATTGCCTGCTCTTCCAAAGGTCCTGAGTTCAATTCCCAGCAACCACATGGTGGCTCACAACCATCTGTAATGAGGTCTGGTGCCCTCTTCTGGCCTTTAGGCATACACATGGACAGAATATTGTATACATAATAAATAAATAAATAAATAAATAAATAAATAAATAAATATAAAAAAATACAGATCATTTTTTAGGTTAGAAATGATATTAGAAAAAATACAACAGAACTTGATGTTTTGATTCTGTGGCTCATAAGCTTCATCTGTAACTGTATTCTTTTGTTATTTGTTCATTCATATCGAGGGAACTGTTTTTGTTTCAGGTTTTATTTATTTTGAGACAGGCTCTCACATAACCCTGGCTGGCACTGAACTTGCTATGTAGCTGGAATTAACCGTGAACTCCTGACTCACCTCCCAAGCACTGCGATCACAAGCATGTGCCACCAAACTGGGTATTTTGGAACTTTGGTATCGGATAAGGACAACCCAAAATTCACCTCTTACAAAGGATCCCATAGCTATTTGTTGGGAGTAAGTGGCCAAGAAGGAGAGGAGACCTCAGCAGAGCCCCAAATATCCAAGAGTCCACCAAAGAATCTTCTGAGTGGGAACGAATACCTTAAAATAAAGACAAAACTCTTTTTTCCATGGGACTTAGGGAAGTCTGAGCCTCATTTCTTAAAACCCTTTATTTTCATCATTTGACCATTACCTTGGGACTACACAATAAAATGCCCAAGGCTCAGACTCAGCCAGAGAGATAGGTCAAAAGATATTTTCTTCCGTAATGAGGCAGAAGACGTTTTGTTAAAAACCAGTCCAAAGAAGGAGGAGAAAGAAGTCATGCGGAGAAGCAACACATACAGAGATCTGCTTCATGCAAAATTTCAAATGGCTTGGTGACAGCTCTGAGAACCTGTCTGGGGATAATTTTATGGAAAAGCAGTCACAATGATATCAATTAGGAGAGCAAGAAGGATGCTGCTCTGTCATTTCAGTGGGAGAAGGGCTGTTGATTGTCCTTGGCGTGCTCCCTCACAGGGAAATCCGCGCAGTGACAGGTTCCCCGCGTGTTCCTCCCAGCAGTTACAACATCATCTTTCATCCTCACTAAGTGGAGCACTCCGTGGAGCACTCAGAACACGTGTCAGTGCCAGCCGTGCCTCCCCGAGGCTCCCTGGGTAACCCTGAGCACAGCCCAGCATCCCTTTTCTTTGGCCTCAGCTTCCTCATCCATACGGTGGGAAATGAAGACCAGCCTTGCCTTCTTCACCAAGCTTAGCCAAAAGAAGGTTGAAAAAAAAAAAATCAAAGACTGAAGCACAAGTCAGGAAGATTCCATTTGTCTCTGAGTTGCCACCAAGAGGCGGCGTGGGTCAGAAAGAACATCCGTGTGCGAGTCCACAGTCACTCGAATTACGTGTGCTACATGGATGGTGGGGCCTGAGTGCAGTTCACATACAGCGGAACCAAGCGCCTTTTCTAGCCACCCAAGGAAAAAGTGAGCAGTTTGGGATCCGATTCTCCAGCTATCTCAAACCAGAAAACACCTCCAAATTCAGAAAGTCACACTGGTACAATCCCCAAGATAGAACAAGATAGAATTTTACTGGGGTCGGGGAACAAATGCAGAATTCTGAATCTTGTATTTCTCAGGTCTATCCCTGCTGGAAGACAAGATCTTCACTGTGCGCATAGCGGAAGGCAGGCCTGCCGGCAAGTTGAAGCTCCCAGGAGCAAAAGCCAGAGTCTTCACTGGTAAGTGCTGTTGTGAGCTTGTGGGGGCTAATACGCTTTGAATAGAGATGTTTTAAATGTATTAAACATTGGTTCCCCCCTCCTTTTTGTTTCCCAAGATTACACTGACAGAGCCTTCCTTAAACATTATTTGAATAAAGCCTCATTACTCACAGTCCAAAGAAGTTCATTAGGAAGAGATGGCTTTGGAAGGGAATCAAGAAGCTTGCCTTTCTTCTCAGCAGTGAATTACATTAGCTACTTCCCAGTTATTTAAACCTTGAAATAAAAGATGTAAACGCCGCAGTGACATCTTAAGATCATTGCAGAGGCCGGTCTTGCATGCACAAAAATGCCCAGCTGGTCTACAGATAAAACAGATTGATAATTAGTTGCAAAATGTAACATTTCATCAAGAATATTTTGAATAATCCAATTTATCTTTGTCGGATATGCAGCACATATTTTTCTGGGGAGCAGCTTTGTTCTTTAACATAATATTATAATTTCAGGCTGCTAATGAAGGCACCCGCCGGCCGGCCCGGCCTTGATGTGTGGCGTGGCGGGGAGCTCACCGCGGCCCGGGGACCGGTGCGCCTGAGCGCTCTGCGCCCCGCTGCCGCCACCTGCCCGCCACAGTGTGGGCTGCGAGCTGTGGGCCTAGGGCCGCGGGCGATCAAAGGGCCGGCGGGCAGCGGGGAGGGCGCCCCTGGCGGGCGGAGCGCGCGGTGGCGGGCGGGGGGGCTCCGCTGACTTGGCTTCTAATTAACGGATGGAAAGGCGCCCTGGCAGCCCGGGTGGTGATCACAGAGGCAGGCATAGTTTGGTGCAAGCTAGCAGGACCTGGGGCTGTCCCTGCTGGGGCCAACTTGAAGAGGGAGGGGCAAGGACGGTTTGCTGGTCCCAGGACTTGCTGCAACTTGCTGCAGATACAGCCATCATGGATTCCCCATGACTGTGTGGCCTAGGACCCACGTGCTGGCCCAGCCTTTGAGGCATCGGGCAGTTTCTAAGTCCTCATGATGCCTGCTTGAAACCCCAGACACTTTGCATCTCGGGAGATGAGAGAGAGTAGCTGTGCTCCCTCTGGAGACCCAGGCCTATTGAAGCCGGAGTCTGGAGACCCCGGCGCTATTCTAGAGACCTTGACTGGGATGCCTAGAAATGAACTCAAACAGGCTTTCTCCAGGAATCATATTTCCCACAATTCCACCAATGTGGCCAGGGTCCAGGACTGGACAGAGGGTTAAGTGTTGACTCTGAAGGTCCCTTCCCAAAAGAGGCTTGAAGCTTGGCAAGGCAGAGCAAACCCTTCCTCCTAAGAAAGTCCTTGTTTGTATTTGCAATTGGACACCTGGTACACTCTCTGTGTGTAAAACTTTTATGCCACTTAAAAGTCACCATTTTAACTGTGCATGTGCAAGCCTGTTGCAGTTTGGCAATGTTTCATATTTTTAATCTTACACCAAAATTGAAGTCCCAAAGCCCAGAGCTCAGAAATTGGTTGATAACTTTTTCTGATACCAAACTGCCACTGAGCAGCCGTGTGCAGTGGGTTTCATTAGTTTGCCTTGTCTCTGGCCCCTTTGCTCTTTAGCCTGTCCAGACAAGACCTAGCGCATGCCCGTGGGGTCATCACAGGGGCTAGAACCAGTGACAGTGACTAAAAGTAGGGTGTCTCGTGTAGCTGTTGGTTCGTGCATGCAACCCAGGGTGAGCTGAGAAATTCTTCAGTTTGGAGCTTGACTCTAGGGAGGAAGAAGACCTTCACTATGGTCATAAGGTTTGCTTATATGTGAACATCAAAGAGACCTGACCACTATGGATGTGCAGAACGAGAGTTCTGCATGCCTGCTGTCCCTTTGCTCTTTGTAATGGGTAGGGCTGCTGCTTTTGTGTTGCAACAGGAGGTTCAAAGGCTGCTCTGCTGGTGTCCAGATTCTATGCTAAAGGATGAGTCACCCCAGGCTTTTGTGGGAACATAGTCTGCAGGCGCACCAGACACCCGGGAAGAGGGACCAGGGAGACGGAGGCCACACAGATCAGTAAAATCTGGATAAGTCTCTGCAGCTGGGTGAGCATTTGTCCTTTTCTTTCTGTAGCCTGTGAAGCACACACTGGCATCTCTGCGACTATAGGACCTGGTACCCAGGAGAGTCTAATTCCTACCCCAATGTGAGTTTGAATAGCCATATGGGCACTGGGCAGAAATAAGCTTTCCTTCTCTGAGTGAATATGTGTGCATATACACACATACACAAACACAGAAAGGGGGGGCACAAGCATGCACAGGCTTGTGTACCTAGGGAAGGATTTTGGCCCCTTTTGGTCCTCCTTTTCATAAATGTCAACTGTGTCCCTAAGTAAAAGCTCTCTCCTGTAGCTGTCCCCTTGGGACCGCAGTGACTCCCTGTCTTCTGCATCTTGCCTCTTTCTTGGGTCCCAGAGAGAAATGAAGTTAGGGCTAGATAAATGAAGCCATGTGCTGTGGTTAGGACATGATTTGTCCCTGCCAAAATTCACATCGAGGCCTAATTCCCCAGTGTAAGCACAATGGAGCCTTTAAGATGTATTTGGGTTCATAAAATGAGGGACCTTCCCTTATGATGGATTAGTGATCCTTTTCAGAGATAGGGTTAGTTCTCTCAAGACTGAATAAAAATGGATTGTTACAGAGTTTGGCTTCCTCTACTGGCCCTCTTTCTTACTTCTTCTCTTACCATATTCTCTCTCTCTCTCTCTCTCTCTCTCTCTCTCTCTCTCTCTCTCTCACACACACACACACACACACACACACAACACTCACACACCACCATCACCACCACCACCACTGCCGCCACCACCTGTCCAGCATGGGAATGCCTCAAGTGGGGCCACTGATGGACATTCCTTAAACGCTAAGTGGTGAACTGGCCTGTGCCTCCAGAGTCCCTCCCTCTGAGTCACCCTGCCCTGCTCTTAGGATCACGCTCCCTTCATGGAAAAGACCCTGCGATCACTTAAACACAGTGCGGCTACTTTTATAATTGTCATCCAATTAGCCAATAACATATGCAGGTCTCAAGAGAAAACAGAGGAGAGGCTGGTGAGGGTTGAAGGTCCCTCAACAGCTTTGGAAAAGTTCAGCAATCGAGGCTGTCTGAGCGATCGTGCAGGAGCACTCCACTGCACCACAGGGCCTCCTGGTCAAGAGCATCCTCTCTTTCTTGTCCTTCTGGTGGAGTCTCATTTAGTCCTCGAGTTTTAAACCAGGTCTTTGCACTGCTGGGGGACTTCTTCTGCATCTCACAGAAAGTTACAGAGGGGCCTCCGCTGTGCACAAGCAAACATCAACTAGGTGTCATCTCAGAGAACTAAGTGTCCCCATGTCTCATGAGCTAGATTGTTGTGCTTTGTGGAGATGAAGAAATAGCATCTGTGGCAGTGGCACCCCAGCACCTGCAAGCATCACAAGCAGCTGGATGAAGCCCCCTAAATTTGCTAGGTTTTAGAAGTATATGGTAGAAGGGAGAAGGGGGAAAGGGAGAAGAGGGGATCGTGTGTGTGTGTGTGTGTGTGTGTGTGTGTGTGTGTGTGTATGTGTGTGCACGTGCCTGCCTGTCTGTCTATTTATTTGTATGCACACGTACATGTTAGTGCCCACAGAGGCCAGAAGAAGATATCAGACCTCCTGGAGGTAGAGTTAGAGGCAGTTGTGAGCCACCCGATGTGAGTACTCAAAACTAAACTCTGGTCCTTTGCTAGTGCAACAAGAGATCCCTCTAACCCAAATTCTACATCATTCTTGCTAGTCTATGACTGGGGGCGCTGTTATATTAATTAAGTCTTTAACTTCATTAGGAGCAAGATTTCATAAAAATTTCATTGTATTTTTTAAGCTTTATTTAAGTGTGTAGATGTTTTGCCTACAGGTGTGTCTATGCAACACATGCATGCAATGCCCATGGGTGCCAAAAGATGGCATCAGATCCCTTGGGACTCTAGTTATAGGAGCTTGCGAATTGTCCTGTGGGTGCTGAGCAGAGATAAGTACCCTTGACCAATGAGTCATCTTCTCTAGACCCCCAAATTCAGTTATAAGATGAAAATATTTTAGACTTCTATATCCCTCATCCCCCAACTACATAATATTTAAAAGCTAAACCCAAACATCTAAGCTTGAAGCTATAAGAATGTGGGCCACTAACCCTACTAGGGACGAGGTAGGAATTAGGCAACTGGGCATAGATAGGAAAAGTAGGAGTCTTAACTGAATCCTAAATTTAGAAACCACGTGGGGAGGAGGATACATCATCTTAGGAAGGTCTTAGGGAAATGGATGGGCCAGTATGAGCACTGATATCACAAACAGTGCCCAGCCACAGGGGCAGAGACCAGCAAGGTCCCAGCTGGCCAGCGCTGACCATGGACATCTGGGCAAGAAGCACACTTTAGTGTTGGCTGAGCCCCATACTGTAACATTGCTAGGGCTCTTCTCCTTCCCCTAGGCTCACGAAGCTGAGATGCTCTGACTGCTTAACAAGGACAACTCAGACCCAACTGCTCCCACGTTTCCATTGCCCTCCAAGGACCTCTAGAGTAAGGGTTTTCACTTCAAACTCCTGTGGTTTTCCTTTGACTGCACAAACCATAACTGGTAATTTTCTGTGCTGCCCTTCTGAATTTACTTCCCAGCTTTCCCAATCAACTGTGAGTTCAAAATGGGCAGAGACCGCCTGTGTGTCCTCCCCAGGGTCTGCGCACAGTAGGTGGTTAGGAACTTCTACAGGAAGGTACACAAGTCTGTGTTACTGGCATCTGTAGTGATGTTTCCTTTGCATTTTAAAAAATAAAGCTTGCCTGAAGTTCAGAGAGTAAAACAGCAGCACTGATCAGCCTTCCAGATCAGGAAGTGGTGACACACACCTTTAATCCCAGTAGCCACGCTAGTTTGCCATAGAAACCGGGAGGTAGTGGTGCATGCCTTTAATCCCAGCCCTAGAGAAGAATATAAAACGGGAAGAGACAGTTCTCACACACAGTCTCATTCTGAGATTCCTGGAGGCAGGATCGCCATTTCAGACTTAGGTAGAGGTAAGAGCCAGTGACTGACTGTTTTGTTTTTCTGACCTTCAAGTTGAACCCCAATTTCTGTCTCTGGATTTTTATTAATCGTGCTACAGGCTTCGGGCTCAACTCTCTGGGCTGAGAGAGACAGGAAAGCCCCAGAGAAGCAAAGACAGCATGGGGGTTACTGGTAACCTCCATTCTAGGACCCCAAGACAGCAAGCTCATCTTCCTCACAAGCCAATGAATCCAACTAATCCTCAAAATATACTTTTCTAAACACTGCTTGACATGGTCATACATAGGATCCCATCAATTCCCACACAGCTCACTTTACTCTGAAGAATTCTGAAGATTTCTAAAAAGGAGTTCAGAAATGAGCCCCCCCCCATCTATGTGCCAGGCAAGGTGTTATGGGCAATGCAAGTCCTTTCTTGTAGTACAGCTGAATGGCCCTGACAGCTGGGTACAGTTGGCAAATCCCCCCTGGACAGTAGGCCAGGCAAGCCCTGGCAGCAGGATGGACACACACAGGACACAGCCAGCCGCAAACAGAGAAAGGAAAGGGCTCTCCTCCCAGCAGTTCAGTCTGCAGTCCGCCTATCATCTGGGGATAAATCAATTTGCGGCAGCTGTAGACAGCCATTTCCGTGCGAGTCCTGCTCAGCTTAACCGGAGAAGTGTGTTAAAAGTTAAAGGGCCTTCATCACATTAAAAACTTGAAGTTTTTCTAACCATGAATTTATTTCACTGGATTCCTGAGCTGTAAAGTCACCCTCCACTCTTCCTTGTAAATCGGGAGGAGGAGGGTACCCATTTCCTGGTGTGTGCCAATTTGCTATTTTTCATGGAATTGTGGAGGGTGCAAGTCACTAGAGTTACAAGCCCCAGAGAAGGCACAGGATGGAATCAGTATTTAATATCTGCTTGATTCTATGGGGTTTTTTTATTTGAGGGGGGAAGATTTTCTATACATTCATTCATTTATTTTCAAAGGGTGAGGGCACACATGTGGAGGTCAGAGATGCCTTGTGGGAGTCACTTCTCTTCACCGTGTGGAGCCTGGGTATCGAACCCAGGTCTTCAGGTTTGGGGGCAACTGCTTTAACCTGCTAAGCCATGTTGCCTTTTCCGACTCTCTGTTTTATAAGGAATGATTCTGTAGGGTGGATGAATGGAAATGAATCAATATGTAAATGCAAGACAATGACGCCCAATGCCAAGCACAGTGGTCTCTCCTGCAGGTGTGGCTCTGATCACCCAGCCACTGAGGGGCCGCGGTGGTGGGGACGGTGGAGCGCTGGAGATACGGCTTTCAAGTGTGTGTGAAGAATTCAGATTGGGACCTAAGATCATTGGCACCAGAGCAGCAGACACAGATGGGGTCCTCTACACTCATAAGCTCCTTGCTGAGCCCTGCACCCTTTTGGGTGGGAACTGGGACACAAACAGCCCAGAGAGTAGCTGCTTCCTGAATCTTTAACGGCAAAGGCAAAGATCTCTTTTCATTCCCGTTTTCCTTTCAAGAGAGAGGGATGCGCATGTGCCAATCTTGCTTTCCTTTCGGGCGCACCCTAAGTTCTGTTTTGTGAAGCCTCGTGGTTTCGGCTGGCGGGGGGTGGGGAGGGGATGTCTAGCTGCAGCCGTTTCTGTACGCGGCATGGTTACATAGCCCAAAACAGCCCTGCTAACTCACTTTGGTTTTTCATGCAGATGCAATACTAACAGGAGCCTCTTCTATTGTTGAAAAACCCTTGGTTGATCCAGAATTAAAGCAAATACTGACGGGGAAAAATGGTAAGAACGGTGCTCATATGGCTGAAACATCCCTTTAGCAGGACTTGAGACACGGAGCTGAGCAAACACTTTAGGAATCGGCCTTTTAAAAAGAGATCGAATTTTGTCTGTCCCTACAAATGGATAATGTGCCTGTTTCCATTCATCCTTAAAATACAAAAGCCAAAACAACAATAACCCAGAATATCTTCCTTAATTTTAATCAGAAAAGACCAAAAAAAAATTTTTTTTTCTAAGGTGTTGTTTTATAGAGGCTAAAACACAGACAGGGACATTTCCTGTTCGAGAGGTTCTAGTGGCACCTCCCACTCCGATTTCAGTTGCCCAATAACTCTAAAGGTGAACCACACGGACCCTTGCATCTGATCATCCCCAAGACCCTGGACTTCATATTTAAAATGTCATTCAGGCTGGCAGCTGCTGATGGGAGGAGCGATAAATAACACTGCCTCCATTTGCACACATGCCTGCAGACGCCGCTCCAAATGCTCCTCTGCAGAACACCTTGGGACCCACTATTGGAATGCCACCCCGTTTGATGCCAGGCACCCCACACATCAGCTTTTAGGAGGGAAGTGAGGAGCAGCCTGCCCAATTGGAATTGCAAGGGGATTTAGGAAGACAGAATGCAATTACCTGAGCTGGAGCCGGGCCAAGGCACTAGGGCTGTTAAAAAAGGGGGGGGGGGAGTCAAGGAAAAAAATAACCTTAATTCTCCCAGCTGATAACAAAAGCCAAGCTTGAGCTTCTTTCTGCTTGTGATTTTGGCAGCGTGGGCTGTTTAAATCATTACCAAATAATAAATACAAATAAAACTTCCAAATTCCAGCAGCCCCTTTTCACAGCACCGTAGCTCAAGGCAGGCGCCTTTGTCCCTGAGTGGGTGGGGGCCTCCTGTGATACATGGCAGGGGGTGTCTCCTCCAGTACCCACCATGCACAGGCAGCAGGGTCTGCCCACCGGCTGACCATGTTACTGTCACAGTTTCCAAAGAGCAGACACGATATCCAAGGCCACTGGGAACAAGACACATCGTGCTTGAACTGTCTTCGGTGAAGTTTCTTTTCTAAATCTAACTTTAATTCCAATGAAATAACTAAAATACTAAAATAATAATATCATGCCAAGCTTTAGCTAGGAATCTTTCCTTTTGCTCCATCCCCTTTGCCCTGATTAAAATAAAAAAAAAGGAAAGATGGAAAGAAAGAAATTTGCCTCCAGTGGCTCAGAGAATCCCTGAATCAATGATTCTCAATGTGGGGGTCGAATAATCCTTTCACGGAGGTCACCTAAAACCATGAGAAAACAGAGATATTTACATTACAATTCGTAACAATAGCAAAATTATGGTTATGAACTAGACTAGCAACAAAATAATTGTAGGGTTGGGGGGTCACCACAGCACGAACTGTATTAAAGGGTCATGGCATTAGGAAGGTTGAGAGCCACTGCTCCAAATGCTTAAAACATCCATCAGTTGGCTACAGAAGCTACTCGGAGGATGGGGTGCCAGTGATGCGGCAAATGTGCACGGAACGTGTCCTCAGGAGCTAGACGGAGCTCCTGACTTCACATGCAGCCAAGGCATGGACTCACAAGGCCACTCACTTCCCTCCCTGCCATGGCGTTCTGTGACAGCCAACTCTCAAGGACTGACTCCCTTGTTAATGGCAGGCAATTGTCCAGTAGACAATTCCGTCTCGGCTACGGTTTGTCCTGGTTTGTTGTTTTGTTTTGTTGTTCATTTGCTTGTTTTGCCCCCTGAAGGGGCCAGCAGAGCAGTCTGATGGGAGACGTTAAACTTTCATAGGAAAATGCACAGTTCTGTGCACGGCCCGGTAGAGCAGCAAGTTCTCTGTGAAGCCAGTTAAATAGTGAAGTCCAGTTTGCTAATACATCTGCAACTGGGAAGGTTCTTTTTGTTATTATTATTATTGTTGGATCTTCTTTAAATGAGAAATTTATTAACATATCTGATCACCCCCATTTCTATGATTTTGAGAAACTTGTTTGTTTGAGGCTTTGCTCTAGCTATCTAAGATACCTATACAATGTTTTTAAAATAAAAAAAAAAAGATATAGCATCCATAAATTCTAAGTGTGAAAGGAAAGGGAAAGTAGAACAAGGGCTGAGAGCTGGGAGCTGCTGAAGGCATTTCGGTGCACACCCACCACCCACGTCAGAAAGGCTCATAAGAACTCCATCAACCCCCAAGCCTTATTGTTCGGTTTTGCACAACTATAAATATTTCTATGATTCTTGATTGAAATAGTTTAAATTTTTAAAGTAAAAATGCCTTCACTCCTGTGTTTATAGTTCTACAAGAGCTCACTTTGTAAAGCAGGCCTTGCCTCAGCTGGGAACCTCAGTGCTCTCTGGCTCAGAAGAGCTGTGAGCTGGAGATCTCCAGTGACCTGGCCCCACTGCTCAGCCAACACGGAGGAGCTGGAGAGAACCTGGTGGGTCTCATGCTTGCACAGGCAGAGTGGGTATGGCATAAGGAAGGAGCCTCTGTGATCTGCGTCTTCCTGACTCTGTCCCCATCCTCAGACCTGAGCCCTCAAGACACTGTAGGCTTGCACTAGCAAGCCACGCGAGTCAAGCCTGATACAGCCACTTCGGCAGCACTGTCTAAATCGAACCTTGCCCTCCACTGTGTGGTTCCCACGTTTTCATAGATCTCCATTTCCCGACATGTGAACCCCACACATGTGCAACCCCAGGGCCACAAGCTGCTCCCCACTTGCATGCCATGAACAACAAATGAATCTAACAGACACCCCAGCCCATGCCAGCTCCCATAAAATCAGGGTGTGAAGCACAGGGGAGGGAGGGACTCCTATTAATAATTCATTCCAGGCAACCCCCTGGAGCAGTCTCACTGTGATGTGCTGTGCGGAATGCTTCAACACACTAATTAATATTTTCAAAGTGTTCCACGGGCTCCTTTTAAACGCATTTTTGCCATCATTGAATGCTGCACATTATAAGGAAAAGATCAATCCTCTCCCCCAATCCTATTGATGAGCTGTCTAACTGAGGCAGGCTATCTGGAGTCCACATCAGGCTTTTTCTCCCTTTCCGAGGACTCCCAGAGTGCCAGGCAGGATGGTAGCTGTCTTCTGAGACTAGCTAGCTGTTCCTCCCACACTGCTCAGGAACACTCAGAACTGCTCAGGTTCAGGGTCTGCCTTACAAGGCCCAGCATGGTGCCCAAGACAAAGACATAGAAGGCAAGGCTTAAGGTCCCAGGTACAATGTCAGATCAGAGACCCCAGGAAGCAACTCTTCTGAGCCCCAAGGCCACCTTGAAGTTGAGCTTCTGGTGTGTGAACCTTCTCATGTGTGGACCAGACTATTCAAGAGATCAAAAGTAGGGGAAGCCCCCCCCTACACACACTCCATGACTCTCTCAAGCACATGACCCTTAAGAATGGAACCTTCCTGTTCATTGTCTCTGAGTCCTGGTGCTCTGCAGTGTTGGGCTGTGAATCTCAACGGACTAAGCCTTCCAGGAGCAGAAGTGCCCCAGCCCTTCCAAAAGACTGTGTGGAGACACACCTCCCGCCTCATTGATGTTGACCTTCCAGAGACAGAGGAAGTTAGAACCCCAAAGGCCGTTCCCCTCCGAGGGCAGGGACAGGCACTCCCCCATGTAGTGATCGCCACAATTCTTCCTAAATGTTACCTGGAGACTATTTCTCAATTAAATCAATCTTGCCTATCGACCTGGGCAATTACAAGAACAGGCAAGGGATAGCTTTTGCCCTTTAAGCTCTTGCATTCAAAAAAGTGATTCACAGAGTCAAATGAGTCAACGTGGAGATGCGGCTTTCCAGGGCAAAGGCTCCTCCCCTCCGGGGGTCAGTAGGGGGTGTCAGGGGAGGAACAGGGGGAGGCCCTCAGAGATTCTGTGAGCCCTCCCTGGAGCCTGTGGCCACACAGCTCTGAGACCGCTAACAGGTGTCTCCACCAGGTACAGAGCATGGATGGGGATTTATCATTACAGAGGTGAAATTCTTATAGCAGACAATGAGCCACTTTAAAGTGAATGGCTCAAAGCCGTCGACGTCATTCCTCATGGCATACAACCAGCGTGTCTGTCTGGCTCCAAAGACACTCATCACCTCTAAGCAATTTCCATGTGCTTTCCCCAAGCCCCTGGTAGCAGTGGAAGTCAGCTCCAGACTATAACTTTGCCTGTTCCATATGTCTCGTGTAAATGGTGTCCTGCAGCCTTTGGCCTTTTGAGCCTGCCTTCTCACTTAGTAGGATGCTTTTTACCTTTGTTCATGTTATGATGCACTTCAACATTCTGCTGCCTTGTAGGGAAGAGAGTAAGCGTATGTGCGTGTTTGTGCATGTGAGTGTGGAGGTCAGAGG
The DNA here is from genome assembly GCF_000317375.1 of Microtus ochrogaster. Lineage (NCBI taxonomy): Eukaryota > Metazoa > Chordata > Mammalia > Rodentia > Cricetidae > Microtus > Microtus ochrogaster. Next base: position 28,631,009 of record NC_022015.1, on the reverse strand, counting down.
CCGCCATCAGTTGTCCTTTTTCTCTGTTTGCCACCTTAGTTTTGTGAGGCAGAGTCCCTCACCGAACCTAGGAGGTCACCAATGGTAGCATCTCCAATGGTAGCAATGAGCTCTGAGCATCCACCCAGCCCTCCCCCACCCTGACATCTGGGGTTGCAGAGTCTCACATCACTGTGCCCAGCTTTATACAGATGCTGGGAATCTAAACTCAGGTCCTCGTGCCCATATGGCAGGCCCTTGACCCGTTGAACTTCACTGAACCGTAGCACTTCCCTTCTTTTAGGACCCCATCGAGCCTGGCTCATTTTGCTTAAGCACTCATCTTTTGATGAACATTCGGATTACTTACATCTTCTGGCTGTTAGAAATAGCACTGTTGTAGACACTCCTATACCAAAATCGGATTTGGAGCCCATTTCCAATTCTTTGGTACAAATAATAAGAAGTGCCAGGTCACATGGCAATTTTACTTTTAACACATGAGGAACTCGGTGGTGACCTTCACAGAGTTCGATTTAATAATAATAATAATAATATGGTCTACAGAGCTAGTTCCAGGACAGGCTCCAAAGCCACAGAGAAACCCTGTCTCAAAAAACCAAAAAAAAAAAAAAATAATAATAATAATAACAGACTGTTGCAGACAGGAGGCCAGTGTAGGTGTGAGGAGGAGCATTCAGCTCTGTGGTAAGCCATTTAAGTTTGCAAGGAATTCTCTCAGCGTGACCTCTCCTCTTAAGCATATCATCTCCACCCATGCGAAACCATGTGATTCTATGATAAGAAAGCAAGAAAAAGAGCAGGAAAAGTCATGTCATTCCTATCTTGTCACCTTACCCTGACCTTTGAGGCCCTAACCAGAAGCCTGCTACAGCCCTCAGCTTCTTCCTTCCAGATTCCAAGCTCTCCGAACATTGAGCAGTTGGCCACACACACATCCCACTCCCTGTCCCTTTTCTGGAGGCCCATACACCCTTTTTTTAAGTCCCAGAAATGCTTTTCCTTTCTGTATCCCAAATTTACACCTTGAAAAAAAAATGCCCACTTACCCTTCCAGCCCCAACTGAGGTGACCTCCTCCCTGTCTCTCCAGCCTGAGTTAGTGATCCAGACCTTTCCTCCCCCTCCCATTTCCTTTGTGACCTAAGGAGCCCAAGAAGCAAGACCTGCACCCTGCAGCTGTAAAACACAGTAGCTTGAAGGACTATTGTAAGACTTGAAATAAGAAGAAAGGAAGACGGAGCCACAGCAAGCAGAGCTATGTCAACATGCCACTTGTCACCTGGTATTTAATTGAATTCATTTACCACTATTCTCTCCTAGTTGGTGGTCAGCAGCAAGAACTAAGAGCCATCCACGTCTTTCCCTACTGCTAGCTGAAGAGTCCATAGTTCATGTAAGGCGGGCAAAGGAATGTGTCCCCAGAAGGAAGCAGTAAGTGAGTGAATTAAAGGCACATGGACGTGAGGTGTGCACCCCAGTGCCTGCTTTTTGTCAGATCCTCCTGTACACTGCATTGGCTTCTGCAGAGCCAGAGAAAATGCTTGGCTCCCACAGGCATAGCACATAGGCACAACAGCTTCCGTTCCCCCAGCCACACAGGGATGGGCACTTCTGCTGTTGTAAAATGTGCAGGACAGCCGCACAGTTGCTTGACCTAGGCTCCTCACATCCCAAGATCTTTCCTCCTGAGAAAGCCAGGGAGAAGCCGTGAACCCCAACTCTTGCACACAGGAGTGCATGTACTGTAAATGTGAATTGCATCTGTGGCATGCCAGCATCTACTCACTACATGCTCAAATCCAAGAGTGGCCACTTATCTGAAGAAAGTGACAGTGAGTCATCTCAGACAACAGGAAGTAGACAGAAAACCTGCATCGCAAAGAGAATATCCCTGAGATAAAAATGATGCCCTGGAGACAGCATCTGGTGAAACATCCCTCTTCTTACAAGATGGTGAGGTCGGGTTCATTCCCACCTTGTCATTTCTGCCTCTGCCTATTAGTGCCCCTCCACTCCTTCATTTCCCCATCTGTCCTGAACCTGACTTCTTAAGCCTCTAAGCACCAACCAACCTCCTAGCAGCTCCTACCCCTGCTTCTCTGGTCTTACTAATTGCATAGTGATTCCCATGGACAACCCCAGAAAGTCCTGTCTTCCAAAGACTGTTCAAACTCCCTGAGGGCAGAAGCCATGCTGGGACCTTTAGCATTCCCACAGAGAATGATGCTCTACCTTCTCTGTGAAATGACAATTTCTGGTGAAGAATTGCTTGGGAGGAAATGGAAATCAGAACTCAAAACCACAAAGGGGCAAATCTTTAAAATGCCCTCAGCAATGATGTCCCCCAAACTCTTTTTCACATCAGTAACTGTATCTTTATAATACTCTCAAAGGACAGAGACACCGTTCCCGTGAACCATACCTTGGAGCTCCCACTTATTCACAAGTGCTCTTTGTAGAGGTCATGGGATAGGTTCGAGTACAGCTGGCTTGTGCTACCCTAATAACTTGGATCATCGAGATGCTTTCTAGGAGAGAGGATGGAGGCTCTGGGTGCAGCTTTGCTTGCATGTGCTGGGAAGCAGGACCAGAACTGAGTTCCTGGTAATTGTCTTTACCCCAGGCTAGGGACAAGGATGCTCCTCACAGGAGGCTAGTGGGGGTTGAGCTCAGAGCTCTGACGTAAGGGTGGCTGGTCACACTCATCAGGACTACATCCAGATTGTGTGGAGAGATCCTGAGAGGCAGGTAGGTGTCTGGGAAGCAGGTGTCACCACCTCCCCACAGCTCTGCCATTTCCTGCAGTCTTTAGGCTTCTGAAGAACAGGCCATGATGGGTGGTGGTGAGTATGGTGTCCCTCCTGTAACTGGGGCCTCAAAACCTAGGGACAGAAGATCCCTAGAGCAGGCTGACTAAAACCAGCCATGTTTGATTGAAAGAACCTGCTTCAATGAATGAAGATCAAAAGAGGATGAGGATGGTTCCCAGCATCGATCTTGAAGTTGCACATGCACGTGCATTTGTGTGCAGATGCAACTGCACAGGTGTGCCCCTACACACATAAAATACGCATATACATGTATGAAACACACACACACACACAATTGAAAAAGTAAAACAAGGACTGGAAAGTGAGTTAAGGCTCCCAAAAGACATAGAGGACAAAGACGCAAACCTGTCTCCCACCGCATCTCCAGCTACTGCACTCATAGGCAAAGCACATAATGTGGGCCATGATGGGCTGTGGAGTTCACTAATGCATGCTGGCAGTCTCTCAAACACAGCTACTGGGGGGAGGGGGGGAAGGCTGGAGACAGGTCCGCATCAGAGTGGCAAAGAAAAGTATGAAATAAAAACAAAGGAATTCTCAGAGACACCCTGTGTTTGCAAAGCCCCACCTAGCTGCTTCCTGGTCTACTGCCTCCCAGAAGCTTGAAGGGTCCATTCTCGTTCCATGGACCAATAAACTCAGAGAGGCCAAGTGACAACTAAAAGCCACCTGCATTTAAGTGGGGCAGCCAAGTGGGAACCCAGACCCACGGATTTCAAAATCCACACTGCTCCCTGATAGCGAATTGTTGAGGACGCTTTTCAAGTCCATACACACGTGGGCTCTTGTGCACATATGTGTGCGTTCACAGAGAGACAAAGGGCAAAGTTTCGGCCTTGTGATGACCTCTGGGCTCTAGTGTACTGTAAGGGTGCTCCCCCATAGTGTGAGATTCGAGACATCCCTGTGGTCCTCTCAGAGAGGTAGCACTGGGGCTGGACAGGCTAGTCAGTACTGTCTGCAGCTGGTGGGCATGAACAGCTGCCCAGGTCCATTCATCTGTGCAGTAGGGTGCTCACCTACTCTCAACATGCTTCCTGGCCTGGCTTCTACAGCACATCCCCAACCCTCTCTCTTTGGATTCCCAAGTCCCAGAACTGGTCTCTAGGGCCCATCTGACTCCCTAGCCTGTGCACGGAGGCAGCTCTTGACCATCAGTGATGGGCATCTGGCCCTGGCAGGTCCCTGTCCTCTGGGACTCAGGCAGACAGGTGGCTAATCACAGCCAAGGGAGACATGGGATCTAGAAAACCAGCCTTCTCTCCCACAGAAGAGCTCTTGTGTGCTCAGGATGTCAGCCCAGTGGGAAAAGACCCAGAGGGCTTTCTGCATGCCCAGAGACCCCACCTTAATAAGCCTTTGCCCAGTGTGACTCTGGGCCACAATCAGGCGAGTAATGATAGAATCACCCATCAGCCTAGTGGGGCGTCCTGGACACCGGGGACTCTGCCAGTTCCTGTCCTCAGGGCATGGTGGTGTTGTGTGGGTCAGAGTCTCCTTTTCCTAAGCTGTTTCCTTTATTCCAACTATGGAAACAAAGTCTAGTTGTACCTGGTGTGCAAGGCCCACACAGCAAAGTACCTGGGTCGACAGCAGGGGGTTCTGCTTGGTGTGTCTCTGTGCAGCTGCATAGCCCTAGGAAGAATAAGGCAGAACCCCTACTCGGAAAGGACCTCAACTTTCTTCCCTCTACAGCCTGTCTCTGGAAGGAGGCCACTGGCCGGGTAGTGTTGTGTTTCCTGAAGAAGCCAGCTCCTTTGGAAGCATAAGAGTGCCATCTAGTGCTTGAAAGTGGTCAAGACAGGACGGCTCCCAGCGGGATGCAGCAGGCGCTGCCTGCTGCCTTTTTCCCCTCTTTTCTTCCTCTAACCCAGGGCTTCTCGGTCCCTGTACTGGAGCCCAGCTGCTAGAAGGTTCTCAACTCTGAGAGCCAGTCCTCTGAGAAGTCTGGCTCCCGCCCTGCACCCTAGTGGTGACACTGGTGGTGTCCCTGCCCCTGTGGAGCTGTGCTCTGTCCAGCCTGCAGGTAGGTAGGAGGGGACTGTGGGAGGCAGGGCCTGGAAATCAGAAAGGGGCTTATTTATGAGAAAGGAAGGGAGATGAGAAAAGGGGGAGACAGGGTGAGGGATAAAAAGAGGAGAAGGAGAGGGGAAAGGAGGGAGAAGGGGGAGAAGGAAAGAAGGGAGGGAGGCGAGCAGAGAAGAAGTGAGGGGAAGGGGGAAATCTACTGTCCTTGGCTTTGGCTTGTTGCAGCTGTAGCTTCTAATTCCAGGAATCACCTTCCCCGTTCAGGAACATGTGTACGTGTTCTACGGATTCAGATAATGTGGGCATTTGTGGGAAATGAAGGAAAATGCTACTGGCCTGAAATGGCTACTACCCTGAGGGGCATCACTTTCTTCACGTGTAGATACTTGGAGGTGGGGGCATTACAGAATCCAAAGCTAGGGCCTCCATCTATGCATTCCACCCACTGGATACCTCTCTCCAGACTTCACTGCCAGACTCACAGAAATGCCTGCTTTGAATTTCAACTCTTTTCCTCTTGAATTTTAGATTCAAATGTCTTCAAGTGGGTTTGAGGTGGGGGGAAACAGAAAAGATTTATGGCAAAGAAAAAAATGTGAAGAAGAGAGAAGAGGACCCAAATGGTCCCCCACTTCATCATCAGATTTAAATCTTCTCCTTTCTCTTCCTGAAGGAAAAATGCAGGTGAGCTTTGGGAAACCAAATGCAGACAGAACACAGGCATACAGACAGACATAGAGTACAGGCATACAGACATAGAGTACAGGCGTACAGGCGTACAGACATAGAGCACAGGCGTACAGACATAGAGCACAGGCGTACAGGTGTACAGACATAGAG
>NC_022015.1:28616766-28624968 GCF_000317375.1 Microtus ochrogaster | reverse complement strand
TATATATATATATATATATGTTCTAGACAATACAGAGATTGAAGTATTTTTGTCAATAACTTTTTTGCTTAGAAGAGGATCAAAAATCTCAGAAAAGTCAAGATGAGGAACATAAAGATCAGGCTGAGAAGGGAAGGAACCAGGGTGTCTACTCCAACCTCCATTTTCCTCTCCAGACTTGCAGAACGCAACTCTGAGAAAGGTGTGCCCTTTTCCTTGGAACCCAGAATGCCATTTGGGTTGCTGAGGGCGAGCTCTGGCCCAGCAGAGAGAATAATGGAGCCGAGTCTTTCAGGAATTTAACGTAGTTTAAAGAGAACACCAATGGGGGGGGGGAGTCTTGAGGTTTTAAGAATTGTACACAGTAAGTCCCCATTTTCAGCAGCTTGGCTAAATGGGTGTTTTTAATGCAAATTAGTTCAAATTGCTATCAAGAGTAATTATGGTAAAAGAAAAACAGCATTTCCATCATCCTTCCCTCATTTAGCTCTTCTATGGTGTCTTTTAAATAACTTAGCCATAAAATTTCAATTGACCACTAAAAGAAAGTGCTATAGGCAATGGGGAGATAGAGGCAGGAAGAGGAGGCAGTAAGGCAAAGGTCCTAAAACAAAGGTCCAAATGGATCTCTCTCTTCACGGCCTGTCTGTCTTTGCTAGCCAAGGTTGCTCTGCTAGGGTGAGGCGACCTCCTCAGGAGTTCAGGGTGAGGTCAGGAGGCGTCACAAAGTCAGGATGGAAGGGGAGACAAACCCCTCACTGCACATGTGGCCCTCTTTCCCCAGCACCGGTTGTTGGAGTCAACTCATTATTATGATATTAGGGAAAACAGGCAAGCCTGTAAGATAGAAAACTGCAGCTCATTTGTTCTGAATTTGCCCAAGTCTAACTCTTCAGGGAGGCCTTTACATATTTGCTAATGGGATCTGTTTCTTATTGCCCCAAAACGCATAATATCCAAAAGGAATCAGATTCTCTTCCTGGCCTTGAGTCATCAGAACACAGAACTAGAAACTTGATTTCACCAGCTCCTGCTTCAGGCACCCCAGTCGCTCTGGGTGTCAGGAAGAAGCCTTTTATTTACCTATTATGACATCATTTGTAGCATAAAAACCGTTGTGTTCCCTTCACAAACCGACTCAGTTGCAAATGCTGGGACAAAAATCACAAAGAGCCCCCTTTTATAACGTGCACACTTATTGGGATTATTAAATCACCGCAGCTAATAGTGGTTGTCACCAACTTAATTTAAAAGGCTGATTATTACTCAAGCCCTCTGTATTTCAGGCCTGATGCTGAATAATTAGCAGTTGCGATTATTTAGTTAATTTGCAGATTAGGCACAAGTAAGCGCCTGGTTTGAGAACCACGGCCACTCGACCTTCAGCTACAGACATGGAGTGAGTCAGCCCAGCTTCCAGAACAAAAGTATCCTGTCAAATAAATACATTTTGATGTGGGTCAATCCGAGCAAAGGAACACTTTGGAGATCAACCGCCTGCATCCCTGAAGTCAAAAGTCAGGCACAAAAAAGCCACTCTAGAAATGTTTAAATTAGCTGCCTCCCCGGTGAAGTCAAATCGAATCAAACGGCACACTCAGAGCCTAAACAAGTTAAAAGATCGTCCTCGTGGGTAGCAGTCACCAGCGCAATAGAAACTAGACAAAGGGGGTCCCGGCGACCCTCACTCGATAGAGATTTCTGGTGAAGATGGGCACGGAGTAGAAGGTGGTGGGGCTGGGGAGCAGACCCATCTCCTGCGCGTTCATTTCTATTGCTGCATTTGTCATCAGTCAGATGATGGTAATAAAATTTGTAACTGTTTCCCTTATCCACGGCTGCGATTTACCTCCTCTAATAGACAATGGAAGTGCTAAAAGGCCCATATACATCTTCATTACAGACTCCGGTGCCCGAGCCACTCTCCTCTGGAGACGCTTTTATTCATTTTTACACAATTTGCCTACTGTACGGTACAGATGGTTTCTATTAAGTAAAATATCTGTTTTCTTCCAAATTTTTAGTTTTCATGATTCAATTACCTTAAAATGATTGTGCATTGTATTATCTCCCCTCCTGACTTCATTTAGCTCCAACACTCCCAAGCATAAACTGTGAGCCCAGTTTCAGCCGCTCAGAAAAAAAAAAAATCACCCACACACTGTGATGTTTCTGAGGGCTGCTCCGCTCCGGCTGTGATGTTGACGCTTTCATTAGTTCCTTTCACCCGAGTCTTAACTGTGTGGATGATTTTCTGGAGATAAATTTAAATATGAAAGGCTGTACATGGAAACTTTGGACTGATATTAAAATGGAATTTTTTTTGTCGTTGCTATACGGTGAAAATGGGAGGCACGCTGGTGAGCACGCGTGCTGCCCATGCTGGTGTCTGTGCTGCCGAGTGCCTCCTCCCTGGCAGCAGTCAGAACTACTGCCCCCACATGGTGGACCCCTGGAGTCAGCTTCTCTTTGCAGTCTTCCTTTTTTTTTTTTTTTTTTTCTGAATGCTCTTCCTGTCCCAGTTTGGCCTGCCTTGCCTGTAGGGATAGCATGGGGTGGGTTCCACAGCCACCATCTCACGCCTGGAGGGCCTTGCTCTGTACCCTGACTCCCCTGGTTGTTGGGAACTTGCTTCTGAGGGCCTGGAACCCAGCAGCCTGCTTGTCTTGCTCTATTAGCGTGATAGTAGGCAAATGCTCCCTGGAAATTTCCCCTCTCCTGCATTTTACATTCATGTTTTATTCTGGCTCTCAAGTGTTCCAATTTTTCCCTCTGGAATATAGCCTGCAGCAGAGACCCTGTTGCTCCCTCTAGGCCCCCTCCGGTCTCAACAGCCCCAAACTTGGGCCCAAAAGCCTCTCACTGTAGAGGGTACACAGAAAGGAGGAGAGAGTCCAGCCTTTCCAGGAGGGAAGGCTGTGAGGGGAGAAGGGTGCTCAGAGAATAAAGGGTGCCCTTTCAAGAAGGAGGAGCGGATGTGCCAGAGAGACCGTCTGGCAGTGTCTCCGCAGACAGGCTTCCAGGAAAGCCAAGAAGTCTTCGCATGCATCCCTCTAGAATCTTCCCCAGCAGGCACGCATGGAGTTTACCAGGAGTGAGCTTCTCCTTCAATTTATCACAAAAGAGGGACTGACTCCCCTGGGACCTCATCCTGGTCCCATGAAGACTGGGTTGAGTAGCCACGGGTATATTCAATAATAAAGGAGCAGCCTGGGGGAGACGGTGGAGCCCTCCAAGGCCCCTGACATTCCTCGACAGCGCAGTTTTGCTCTGACGCTTGCTGTATTTGGGCTTGTCGCCTACCGCCCTACACCAAGAGCCAGTGAGACCCTACCTGGAAACTCCTTCCAGAAACTGGTCATAACTCACGAGGGAGACTTTGCCTAGGCAAAATGGGAGGATTCAGAATGCATCTTGGCAAGGGAGGTGATGAGATGCTCGGAGACTTCCCTCAGGTCTCTGGAATGAAGAATCTGTGTGGTGTGATCCCGCTGAGTGACCTTAGAGTTTAGTGTGCACGGCACAGGCAGATCTGAAGCAATGACAGAGGATGAGGGATTACAGTCTAAACAATAGTTCCTTGTCACAGAAATCACCAGTTTAAGATCACTCCAACCTGCAGTGTTCTCAGAGGACCAAGCCACCATGTGTGCTACCCACGTGTCCTGTCTTTGTCTATGGGAAATATGGCCGTGCCCACAAAGATTTGGTCAGTTTAGCTCCCAAGACCAGCTTCACCACCATGCTGAAAGCAGTTGGGCTATCTGGACAATGGTCCTAGCCTCTTCTACTCTGCTCCAACATGTGTGACATCCTACACACACAAACACACACTCATACGCACATACTAATATGCCAGGTCATGCAAAACCAACAAGAAGTGTACTATAAATGGAAGGGCCCACGTACAGGCTAACACATCTATCTAAGATGCCCACACAAGAGTCAGAGACTAGAAATCACTCCTCCCTTTCTTCTTCTTCCTCTTCCTCCCCCAGGTTCCAGAAATGTCCACATTAACCCTGGGAACACTGTGACATCCCAAACTACAAGCAGGCTGGGCTCCAGTCACTCATCTCTTAGGGGAAAGCCCAAGCAGTCAGAGGCAGGTGCAGCTAACCCTGCTCTGGTGGAGGGAGCCCCACCAGGGTAGGCGTGCGTGTGCACACGTTGGGGGGGGGGGTCATGTTCCTCAGATAACCAGTGAAAATGATCAGATGTTTCTCTGAGCCGACAGCATTTCCTCATCACTTCACAGGACGGGAAGATGTTGGCAGCGCTGGGATGTTATATTACTCCATTCAGAGGGAAATTTAACTGTTCCAAAATCAATTTCAGGGTGTAGGGATGGCAGTCGGTAATGCGATAAAGTGGCTTGGAGATCAAGGGGCAGCGAGGCAATAGACTGGGAGAGTCTGCAGTCAGTCAGCCTGCTGCAGACAAACCAATCCTTCCTCATTTAGGGCAGAGCATTCCGCTGATGAGCAAAATGTATTCACCATCGGCTGGCTCACCAGGCTCTGTCTCCTGTCTGACTGCAGATCCGGTCCTGGGAGAGGAAACGAGAGCAAGGCTCCGGGATGCTAACGCGTGCAGGGTCCTCTTTGGGCTTAGCCATGAGGGACTCCAGGACCTGGAACAGCTACTCAAGTTCTCTCCAAGGACATTGCCGCCCTTTCAGAGTTAGGGGAATCCCAGAAGTTACAGGGAGGATCTGGGGATGTCTAGAAGGGAACGCATGGTAGCTGGGACGTCATAGATGCTCCGGCAATGGGGTGCCTCTTACTGTCTAACATCTATGGACGTCACTGGTTAAGGAGCATGTACAAAGAGCATTCTCAGGCTTCTCTAGGTAAGGGGAATGTCCAGATCATCCTCCATCTCTGCTAGTTAAGAGTCACACACAGAGCATCCACAGGTTTCACTAGCTAAGAAGCCCACAACCGCTGCCAGCTTCGCTAGTTCCAGGGCACGCATGGAACACCAGCCAACTTCACCAGCTGAGGGGCGGACAGGAAGCATCACCAAACTGATTAGCTAAGGGGCACATGTGGCACACTACCTACCCTCCTAGCTAAGGGGCATGCATGAAGCTTCTGCCACATCTAACAAGAGGGCGTGGGGCTTGGGGAACCAGTTTCATACTTGAGGAAAAATGGAGAATAAAGCAAACCAGTTTGGGGTCCATGAGAAGTGAGGTCAGGCTCTAGGTGTTGGGGGCAGCACGGAGAAGAGGAATAGGGTCTGCACAAGGAGGCTGAGAAACCTCAGAGAAGAGGCAGACTTTGAGCCTCAGATCCTAAGTCATGGAGAAGCTATGCTGGCCCAGAGTTAGACACCTAGTGCAGGCTCATTATATCAACAGCTTAAACGATACGTTTAAAATTCACACAAAGCTGGGGGCCAAGTGTATACACACACATACACACACACTCATGCTAATATGCTAGTTAATGTATATTAACTAATGCATTTGAAAGTTTATATGTGTACCTTATAGATAGTATATATGCTGTGTATATATATAATATATGTATATATTATTATACTGTGATGGTATATATGCATATGTGTATGAATATATGTGTATATGTGCATATATTATATATGATGTATCATATATACCATATATGTAACACATATTGGGACAGTGTAGAAGAGGCTAGGGTCATTGTCCAGATAGATAGATAGATAGATAGATAGATAGATAGATAGATAGATAGATAGATAGATAGATAGATAGATAGATACTAATGCATTGGAAAGTTTCCATCCATGGTGCTGTTTGTACACCAAGGTTACATTGCCTCACTCAGTAAAGCTGGATGACTTAACCAAGTGCTAGCTCAAAAGTCTCCCTTAGAAAGTGAGGTAATAACAACACAGGCATGATAACATGCATGAAAAGGACAGTAGCTCCCTGAACAAGAAATCTTCTGGGCCAGAAATGGGGTCCTCAAGACAGAATAATTGACTGCAACCTCCTTCCTCACTCTCTAATATTGCTCTATGTTCTAGGAAAAGCCTGGTTAGGGTTGGCAGAAATGCGAGCTGTGTGAACAGTCTCAAACAGCAAGGTCAGCCTCCACCCAATGCGCACAGATCCCAGCTGGTATGGGTGGACCCTGAAATCAATCCCAAGGGCGCATCTATCTCCAGACATCAGCAAACAGAAGTATGTGCCGATGCTATCCCTGCTGTATCTTGTACACAGAACCTACAGGCTCAAGCAATTAACTTCCCAATTGGATTACACACCTAATCACAGGAAAGGCTATGGATGGTAAAAAACTATCAAGAACATTTTTGAGGCAGCATCTGCTAATCTTCCCTCAGAAAGGATGAAAATACAAATCCACTTCCTTTACAACCTTTGGGCCCATAAACAAGAAGGAATATGGAAATTCATAAATTAGCATGCAAAGAAAAAAGTTTTATTTTTTTTAACTTGCAAGGATTTGTATTAGTTGGTCTCTGAGGAAGAGTTTTCCCAAAATTTTATTTTGACGCTGCCTTGAATATTTGGCACATGGCCCAGACTGCCTTCAAATGTTGCCCAAGTTTCCCAGCACTGCAGACCCTGTTCAGAAGTTGGGTTCTTTATTAAAGAGACATTATCTGAGATGACTCCTATAACCAGTGACAGGAGTGATATTTTTGTGGCTAGAAAGACACAAATGAACACACTACATGACTAAAAGCTGTGTGCTGAAGACATGGTGGGAAAAGAAAACTGTCCCCCAAAATAAAATTAAATGTGACCTAGTGAAAATGCAGTATGCAATCCTGGAGCAGAATATGGAAGAGAAAAGGGACAGCCATGGACACTGGGTCGGTGGAAAGTGGGGGCACTAAAAGTCCAAGTGAAGTCTGCCAACCCCTTTCACAGTCTCTGGTGCCTACTACCTTCCTTGTTAAAGGCTCTGCAAGTGAAATGTGGGCCCTGGGGAGAAGTGGGGTGGCTGCAAAGCAGGGATCTGTGTCTTTCTGTATACTAGACCATGATCACGTAAGAGGAATACTAGGGAAAGCTGAGTGATAAAGGTGCAGAAAGTCCAAGAGGTAATTTGTGTGTATTTTTCTAAAACTTAAAATCATTCCAAAATTAAAAATTCGTTGAAAACAACTGTGGCCATGGGGTGGGGGTGGGAAGAGAACTGTATGGTAATTTTCCAAAAAAAAAACAAGCTTGTCATTTAGGATTTCCATCATACCACAGGAAAAGCACTGAAGAACCAGAAACAAGAAACTTTGCTGTCCAATGCTTTCCATACTAGGTTCCACTCAGGCTAAGAGATGGATCTGTCAGTAATATACTTCCTTGTCAATGGAAAGACCTGACTCCAACCCTCAGCACCCATGTTAAAAAGCTGTCTGTGCAATGACTGGTCCAGTTTGAGATCCATGTCATGAGAGGGAGCCCACCTCTGACACAGCCTGGAGGGCCAGGACCTAGGAGCTAGATAGACCAGAGACCTAGGATAGAAGTAAACTTGACTGGCAGAAAAGAGAGTCAATGAAATGACTCATAATGATACTCAGCTATACACACAGATTAGCACCTTGCCCAATTGTCATCTGAGAAGCTCCACCCAGCAACTGACAGAAACAGACCATAGCCAACATTAGGTGGAACTTGGAGAAATCCTGCAGAAGAGAGGGAGGAAGGATTGTAGGATCCAGAGGGGTCAAGGATACCACAAGAAAACCCACAGACTCAACTAACTAACTCATAGGAGCTCGCAGAGACTGAACCACCCACCAGGGAGCCTGCATGGGACTGACCTAGGCCCGCTGCCTGTATGTTACAGTTGTGTAGCTTGGTCTTCGTGTGGGACTCCTCACAGTGAGAGCAGGGGCTGTCTCTGACTCTGTTGCCTGCTTTCAGGACCCTTTTCTCATACTGGGGTGTCTCATCCAGCCTTAGTAGCAGAGGAGGTACCTAGTCTCACTGCAACTTGATATTCCATGACTGGTTGATTTCCATGGGAGGCTTGTCCTTTTCTGAAGAGAAACGGAGGAGGTGTGGATGCGGGAAGGTGGGGATAGGAGGGGAGGGGAGGGAAACTGTGGTCTGGATGTAAAAACAGATAGATAGTTAGATAGATAGATGATAGAAGATAGATAGATAGATAGATAGATAGATAGATAGATAGATAGATAGATAGATAGATAGATAGATGATAGATAGATGATAGATAG
>NC_022015.1:28610689-28616666 GCF_000317375.1 Microtus ochrogaster | reverse complement strand
AGATAGATAGATAGATAGATGATAGATAGATGATAGATAGATAGATAGATAGATAGATAGATAGATAGATAGATAGATAGATAGATGATAGATAGACAGACAGACAGATGGGCGGGCAGCAGATGGACGGACAGACGGACGGACAGACAGATAGATGTATGTATGTCCAAAAAAGCTGGGCGTGTTGTCAGGCATGGTGACTCGTACCTTTAATCCCAGCACTTATTAGGTGGATCTCTATGAATTCAAGGCCAAATGAATTCTGAGTAAGCCAAGGTTACATAGTATGAGACCCTACCCTAAATAGAAGATAAAGAAGAAGACAAAAAAGAAGTAGAGCCCATCAGTCAAAAGCACCTTACAATGCTGAACCAGCACCACCCACAGCATAGCTTGTAAAATACAGTGTCATTACACCTCACAATAGGCCAATAAAGAGGTTCTCTGAGAAGCTCTACTAGAAGGACATACCTGATGCTGCCTGCTGTGGGCCAATGCCATGATTCTATCAGAAGAAGGCCAAGCCTGCTGGACCATGAGCACCATGGATGAGCAATCAAGCCCTAAGTGCTTGCCGCTGTGCTCATGTGAGCATGCTCTGTGGGAGACTCCGCTCCAGATATATTTTGAACAAGGAGGTGGGATGAGCCTGTCCTCCGTGGACTCATAATTTTTTGAAAGTCATGTTAATCCTGTTCCAGGTTCCTCCCCTGTGAGGCTGGCAGGAAGCCCATCAGCCATGACTCCCCGGTTTCCTCTCCTCAGTTCACATAAGAATACCAGAGACTTCTGGGATGCCAGGAAGTGGACAAGAGGCAAGTATCTCCCACCTCCCACAGACTGTACAGACAACCTGTCACTGGCTCAGTGGGTCCTCAGCCATCAGATCTGGAGAAAGGAAGCCTGGTCCAGCTGGGAGGCTGGTAGTAAGGACTCACCTTTTTTTTTAATGTACTTTAAAGACCCCCATCTATGAGACATGGGCCCCTCTGTAAGAAGTCAAAACTACTCCCCATCATGAACTGTTTAGGAGACAAAGATTTAAAATTCAAAAACCAAGGTGGGTGTCTTGTTTGGAGTTACCATTGCTGTGATGAAACAAAAGTAACTGGGGGAGGAAAGGTTTTCTACACTCACAGTTCCGTAGAACAGTTGCTCATTAAAGGCAATGAGGACAGGAACTCAGACAGGGCAGGAACCCAAAGGCAGGAGCTGAAGCAGAGGCCATGGGGGCGGGAGGCTATTTACTGACTTGTTCCTCATGGCTTGCTCAACCTGCTTTCTCCTAAAACCTAGGACCATCAGCCCAAGGATGGTACCACCCATCAATCAACAATTAAAAAAATGTTCTGCAGGCTTGTCTGTAGCCTGATCTTACGGAGGTTTTCTTAACTGAGGCTCCCCCCTCTCAGATGACTTTAGCTTGTGTCAAGTTGACATAAAACTCTCCAGCACGGTGAGTAATCACAGTCAACATTTCCCACGGGCAGAACAAAGCAGCTTCTAGGACATGGCAGCATAAAGAAACTGTATATCATTAGGATACCTAGCCAAAAACATAAAATTAATTAAAAAACAATGATATAAGTAACAGCAATATTATCTTGTTTAGCATGATCTTTATAGCCAGGTATTCCCGAAGATCTGGCTCAGACATCTAAGGAAATCCAGACTCCTTCAGCCTCTTCAAGAGGCTGAATTCTCGCCGGGCGGTGGTGGCGCACGCCTTTAATCCCAGCACTCGGGAGGCAGAGGCAGGCGGATCTCTGTGAGTTCGAGACCAGCCTGGTCTACAAGAGCTAGTTCCAGGACAGGCTCCAAAGCCACAGAGAAATCCTGTCTCGAAAAACCAAAAAAAAAAAAAAAAAAAAAAAAAGAGGCTGAATTCTCTCATGGTGGTAAAATGGTTGCCGCAATACCAGTCATCATGCCCTCACTAAAAATAGGTCCGCATAAAAAATAATTTCTCCTCATTATTCTCTCCATTTAATAAGGGAAAACTTCCCAGAAGCCTCTGTTGGAGTCTTCATGGATCTTACTGACTAGAACAGGATCATGTGACAACCAGAAGCCCAACCAGAGCCAAAAATAACAAAATTATCAGGAATGGATGACATAGGTATTGCTCATGTCCTGGCAGGACTTCCCTGAAAGCCCAGGTTCTGCTAGCAAGGAACAAATGTCTGTCAGCTCCCCCACTGGGGTCTGGCTAGCTCCGCCTGAGTGGACACGTGAACATTGGCATGAATGTCATAAGCCAAACAACATTTAATTGTTCCACACACAATGCCATGGGTGTGGAATAGCTGATCCTTCACGTCAGAGAAATGAGACACACTCATGAGAGAACAGAATGAGGACAGCACACAGGACAGCAAAAGCACCAGAACAAAGACCAGGAAGTCCGGGCCCAGGCCTCACCTCGGTCTTTGCTCCTTAGCTTGTGTCTCCAGGCAGGTGTCAAGCTCTAGCAAGAGTCCTGGGTCGGTAACTCAGCCCCCTAGAGCCCATGAGGATACCCAGGGTCTCTCAGAGAGGACCCATACTGACAGCTCCCTGTGGGTCTCCACCCTTGGGAATCAAGGAATAGTGGCCTTAGGGTCCCACAATGCAGTCTTCTCTTGGGGATCCAGAAAGCAAATTCCTCCAAGTTTGATTCCTTCTAGATGAGTTTGTCCTCTCCCTGGCGGCACAATTCAGGGCCCTTAGGTCACCCTCCATCTTCAGAGCATTCTGGGAAATGCTTGCCTTTTATTGAACCAAGAAATCTATTTTGGTCTTATCCTCTCTATTTTATCCTCAGGTGTGAAAGACTAACGTGATGAACCAGTGATACTTATAAGCAATAAATGATGATTCCCTAATTATTGTTTTAATGTCTTTCTGCACATTCCCTGAAGGTGTACTGGGACACTTGTCCCTTTCAGGGATTGGCCAGAGGAACAGCTCTCTAAGAACCCATCAAACTCTAAGAGTTAAAGATCCCACCCATGCAAAAATGCTCTCTACAAACCCTTGCTGCTTGCAGCTAAGAGCTAGGGCCTCACAGCTGTGCTGAGCAGAAAGCACAGAGACAGCGGCCATCCAAACACAGTGCTCAGAATCTAAGGCAACAGGGAGGCAAGCAGAAACACAGGCAGAGTGAAGGAGCCAGGCTGGGAGGCGAAGGTGAAGGAGCTTGGATGGAAAGCAAGTTCCTGGCTCAAGAACAGCTAAGGGAAAGAAAATGGAACAAAATCCAGAAGGCTAAGACATCATGCCAACCAAGAAGAAGGCACCCACTCCTGGGGGAGGAGCGCTCAGTGGGAAACAGGAGGAATTCGGCACCCAAGATGAGTCCCGGGGAACGGCAGTCGGCAGAAGAGCTCTAGGTTGTGACACCTTATTCTTAGGAAAAGAAAAAAGAATGCTTTAAGCTATGTTTCCAGAAAGTGATGCAGAACTGCATGTGAGGAGGGGTCCCTGAAACACTGAAAAGCTGGTTGTTTTCTGGGGTCCCTCTAGCTATAACACCATTTAATAGACCATTTAATAGAAAATTGCAAACCCGGTCGCCTTCATTAGAGTAAACAGACAAACACCTGCACAACGGTGCAGATTTGTGGATTATATGTGGAGGACAAAGGGCAAAATCCTGGAGGCCAGGGACACTGCAGAGTCCAGCACAGGGAAGCGCCTGGCAGCAACCATACCTCACACGGCAAGCAAGGCTTTGAGCAGTCACAGTTAGAGGACACCATCAAAGCTGGGTGAGTGGTTAAAAGGTTTCCTGCTGGGGTTTCAGCTCAAACCCACTGGTGGGGTCTGCTCCATACTCCTTCTGCCTCCATGTGTCCTGTCAGAGGCCAGAATGCAAGAGTCAGGGCCTGCATCACAGAACCCGGGGTTCTCTGTAGTTCAATGGTCACCAAGACATGGAAAGTTAAGCCAAAAGGTCACTCACTGTTTCATGACATCTGTACTGGTTACTTATTGCTACCTTGACACAAAGTAGAGTGATCCAGGAAGAGGGGACCTTTGATGAGACATTGCCCTCTCTACCAGATTGGCCTGTAGGCTTGTCGCTGGGGCATTTGCGTGATTAATGATTGATATGAGAAATCCCAGCCCACTGTGGGTGCTGCCATTCCTGGACAGGTGGCCCACGGGTGATAAGAGAGCAGTCTGAGCAAGCTAGGGAAGCAAAGCCAGTAAGCACCCATTCTCCGTGGCTTCTGCTCCAGTTCCTGCCTCTAGATTCCTGGCCTGGCTTCCCTCAATGGTGGACTGTGATGTGGAAGTATAACCCAAATAAACCCTTTCCTCCATGGCTGGTTTCGGTTTATCAAAGGAACTGAGAAGCAAACTAGGACACCATCTTTGCCCAAGACAGATCTCCTGAAAAAAGATTATAGATATCAAAGACACTGAGATCATTCATAAAACAAAAATCATCAAGAAGTCCCCATTTTTAAGATGCACATACACGCATATACCTACCACGCACACACACTATACCCACATATACAGTCTACACACATAAACTACATGCACATACTACACACCATTACTCACACAACACAGACTACACATACATGAACACACACTCTATACTAGATGCACACACTACACACTACACACACACACACACACACACACACATACACACACAAGCCATTTGAATTAGAAAACTCTTCCAGATTAAAGAATAATGTGAAATTAAGAGAGACATCATCCATCACTCCAAACTTGGCTCCAGGTAGTCCACAATGAGGAGTCAGGCGTCCTGCCTCAATGACTACAATCCCCATGTGTTCACAAGTATCCTAAACACCAGACCCCATCCTGACACTCTGTCCACAGCAGCACCTCAGCTGAGGTTCCCTGTGGCAGCTGAAGGTGACCCATTCTGCCCCTATCCTTTCTCAGTCAAAACCCTGCTTCCCACATATGGAGACCACCTTTCTGTCAGACAGGAAATGTTCTCGTGAGGCTAGATCCAAGAAAAGGGACCCAAGGCAACCCAAGCTGAAACACAGCTTCCTAGGGATGCACCCTTGAGAGGGAACTCTCCCCAGTGTCTGCAGCAGCCATAACTGTATTAAGAAGCAAGTAACAATTTCTCTTGGTTTTCAGTGAGAGTTGAGTCAATCACGGTTTCATCATGCCACAAACGAGTCTTTAAAATTTACCCACAGCCAGCACACAGAAAGGTGCGACCCTGTTGGTTCTCAGCCAGAGCCAATGCACTGGGTCCTGTTGGGCAATTACATTATTTGTGTTATGAGCACAGTCACTCACTGCAGGGAGGACGATTGTCTGAGGCATGGTTCCAACGTTATCAAGTTCAGGATTGCTTTTAAATATTACCTAAAACTTAAGCATCTCAGGAAATTTCTTCCCTTTGAAAGCTGCTTTTTTGCAAGGCCTTGGTTCCAAGGGAGCTAGTTCTTCCTGCTCATAGCCACCCTCAGATACTCCCCTGAACCAAAAGCAGAGGCATTTATAAGTCCCAGGACATCCAGTTCCACCTTAGCTTTGGAATCATAAGCAGAAATACTCAAGCCTCACCCAACTGCACTTTGACTGTAGTTTGGCTTTTTACCAAGACCAACAGTGTGTCTGTAACTCAAGTCTGTTAGGAGGAGGGCTAATGATGCCAGCCATGTCGAAACCTAATGTAGTTTATAAATGCTGAGAGCCACAAATGAGTCTTTAAAATTTACCCACAGCCAGCACATGAAGTCAGCCCCCTGCGAGCTCCTGGGTTCACAGGCCAGCTCTGGAGTTCCACAGGTCAGGAACCATGTGCCAGAAGTCAAAGAGTTTCCTGATTCCAGAGCCTTTGATAGAAGCACTGAACTCAGGAGATTGTTTAGCAGGAACCTTCCTGGCCTCTAATAATGGTGTGGGCTATCTTGGTTTTTTGGCAATTCTCGTGAGGCTAGATCCAAGAAAAGGGACCCAAGGCAACCCAAGCTGAAACACAGCTTCCTAG
>NC_022015.1:28588628-28609919 GCF_000317375.1 Microtus ochrogaster | reverse complement strand
CCTCTCTCTCTCTCTCTCTCTCTCTCTCTCTCTCTCTCTCTCTCTCTCTCACACACACACACACACACACACACACACACACACACCCAGGATA
Organism: Microtus ochrogaster; assembly: GCF_000317375.1. NCBI lineage: Eukaryota > Metazoa > Chordata > Mammalia > Rodentia > Cricetidae > Microtus > Microtus ochrogaster. The sequence continues at coordinate 28,609,825 of NC_022015.1, read as the reverse complement.
TGTGAAACCAGGGTCTCAACTCAAAAGAAATAGAAGAGAAACACCCAGTGCTATGGAGATTTTCTATTTAAAAGAAATGAGTTATGGATTTTTGTAGATACATAGATTCTACCAAAAGAAAAACATTGTGGAGTCTTCAGTGTCTTCAAAGAACAGATATGTTTATGCTGCTTCTCCTCCTCCTCGTCCTCCTCCTCCTCCTCTTCTTTGTTTTCTGGGTTTGTTGTTGTTGTTGTTTGAGGCAGGGTCTCATCATGTAGCTCTGGCTGACCTGGAACTCACTCTGTAGACCAGGCTGACCTCAAACTCACAGAGATCCTCTTGCCTCTGCCTCCCAAGTGCTGGGATTAAAGCTGTGGGCCACTACACTCAGATCTTTTGTAATTTTTAATTTTATTCACTATGTGTACATATGTCAGTGTTTGCCTGCATGTACATATGTGTGGCACATGTGTGCAGTCCCTACAGAAACCAGAAGAGAGCTCTGGATCCCGTGGAGCTGAAGCTGGAGATAGTTGTGATCCACCATGCCAATGCTGGGAATCAAACCTGGGTCCTCTACAATAGCAGCCAGTGCTCTTAAGTGCTGATTCATTTCTCCAGCCCCTCTTTTTGTCTTTTAGTAAAGAGAATTACATCAATATAACTCTAAACATATGTAGGCAGTTGCCTCTGACAAATACTTGTTCTAAAATTAAACCATGAACTGAATAAACTTGGCTATGTCTTTCTGTATACTCAATGTAAGCTCAGACATAAACTCTACGTTCAAGAAGCATTTATGACGAAGATGGGGAGCTCTGACATGGAAAGAAAATGGAAATGTACCTTCTTCATTTTTTGAGAGCATCCTAGCTTGAGTTCAGTTCCTGGGGAGAAGGGTTTTACATGACTTCCTGTTTTTGTCATAAGAAGCTTGGCCATGTTTTAACCTCAATTTTCTTCCAACCTTTATTTCATTGCAAATAAAGGTGCTAATGCAGAGCTGTGTGTAATGAAGGTCTTCATAACACCAAGAGAGAAAATTAAAACAATTATGAAAGTAGTTTCTCATGGTGGTCAATGCTGTACAGCTCCAGTTTTACTGCTGTCTTAAGAGAAGCCATTTATAACTTACCCCTTATTCTCATTTTGTTGAAGAAAAAAAAACTCTTAAAGTTTATATAACGTAAGAAGAAAGCTTTGCCTGAATTCTCTTCCTTTCGGGTGATCGTGAGGAAGGCAACAGAACCCCTGTGGAGAGTCCTCTGTAGAGTACATGATCACTGTTGTCTTTCTTTGCCATCTCTCATGGCTCCCTGGGCACAGCTCCCCACAGAGATTCCAGGTGGCTTAGGCCTTCCAAGCCCTGTGAAACCATGGTCCTCAGAAGCCTTCACCATCATTAGATCCCTAGAGACAGTTGGCAAGCTGTAGATTCAGAGGTGAAGAGTTGGTCCCAGATCTACATGAAAGAGGACATGGGCCCTGCAGTTGGATCGTTTTGACTCAACAGAATTTGGGCCACTGTAGAGGCATTGATGGTACACGATATTGTCAAAGGACACAGAGATGTTTCTAATTAAAGGATATGTGGGTAAAAGAACCAGCGAGAACTTCAAGAGTAGGCAAAGAATAAGAGGCAAGCTCCCTAAAATAACATTTATGTTGGTGTCTGGGCCTGGTCAAAAACCTGGGCATGGCAGATGGAATTGAAAAGAAAGTCCTTTGCCTGCCTCTTTCACCTGGCATGATGATGTTGGAACCCTATTGCAGGGCAGGAGGAGCTGTCGCTCAGTCAGCAAAGCACTTGTCACATAAGCATGAGGACCTGAGTTCTAGCTCCAGAACCCACAGAACAACCAGACATGGCAGCACACATCTGCAATCCCAGAACTGGGGAGGCAGAGACAGGTGGATGCTTAGAGCTCATTGGCCAGTTCACCTAGCCAAACTGATGAGTTTCAGGTATCTTGCATCCAAGAATCTATTGCAGAGACACTGAGGCAGATTCTTGACACCTGCCTTGGGCTGTCACACACACAAAATATACATACTCACCTGCGTGAATAAATGCATATATCACACACACAATAAACAAATAAACAAACAAACAAACCCTGGTATGTCCAAGGCTCTGCTTCTCTTTTTGATTGCAATAGTGTGACAAGATGCTGTGACCCTACCAGGAGTTCATCTGTGTTGATCCTACTCTTTGATTCCTAGATGAATCCAGGAATAAGAGGGTGTCCGACCCAGGAAGCACCCGGTTAGAAGCCCTGGTGTGTCTCAGGAAAACACTGACAGAAACAAGTCTCCAAAGCACAGAGAGAGGGAAATCTTGATCCAGATCTGAGCGTGCCAGGCAAGTGTGCATCATCAGCACAAAGGGACACTTGGAAAGTATATTCCATGCTACTAGTTAAACACCTGAAATCCCAGCACCTGAGATTGCTCTAGGTGCCTCGTGGGCATTGATGAAAAGAAAAAAAAAAAGGTAAACAGCTCTCTCGCTATGAAGCTTAAACTCTAATCAGTAGCTATGTTAATTGATAAAGGTTTATTGCTGGTGAGTTAGTGGGTCGATTGGAATTTAATAACACTCTAGTTTCTGCAATGTAGACTCTCATAGGGAGGGGCAGTGCGAAGGGATATGGCCATCTGGACCAAACACATGGATGACGTTTATAATCTATGACTTGGCAAGTCCATTTCTGTTTTACACTTTTGAAGATTATTCCTAAAGGGTTGAGAGTTTGGCTCAATGATGAAGCCTTTGTCTAGCAGCCATCAAGCCCCAGGTTTGATCCTTAGCACTGAAAAAGAAAAAGCTAATATGGGAAGAGTTTCCCATAAAAATATGTCCACTGTGGTATTATTTCTATTAGAAAAACCACTGAAAATAATTTGTATCTAATAAGGAGTAAGAAAAGAAGTGTCGCACACACTACGGTAACTCAACCCCATGCAATACTTGTAGAGTCTTTTAAATTATTTATGATATTAAATAAAATAGCAGGATGGGGAATTATATATACATAGAGTTATAATAGGAAAATTATTTGAAGAAAGATTTGGAAAAGTACCACCAAAATGTTAACATTAGTTAGCACCATGGGGACCTGCATGTCATCTTTCGATTCTCTCTTACTTTCCTACAGCTTTGCGTTCTTCTATAGTGAGCAAATACAGTATTTTTAAATGGGAAAAATAGCAAAGCAGAAAGAGCAAACACAATTTACATCAGAAGAGAGAGAAGAGGGAAGGGGATTGGGACGGAGGAGGGGGCGAATGTTCACATCCTACAGATACTCAGGTGATCACATAAAAGTCTTTGCAAGTCCATACTCTCTTGGGAGGGTACAATAGGAGGTAGCTAAGGGACTTCCTCTCTTCCCATGGTTTAAGTACCACATAGACTAAGTCTCAAGAAGCTCCTGCTAGAACTAACATTCCCCTATAGAGAAATGTTTCAGCATTAACCAAGAGAATCTTCCCAGGGTTCTCTATTTTTTCAGGCCTAAAGGCTTGAACATAATGGCAGTAGGGACCTGAAGGGTTTTCTTTTTCTCTCTCTCTCCATTCAGGCTCAGAGAGGAGGCCACAGGACTGTCTCTTCTCACCATCCACCTTCCTCCCAAGGCCTGGTACCCGACTCCAGCTTCATCTACCGGTGTCTGGCCCACCTCACAGAGTTAACCCCCTCACCCCTATGTGGCCTTCCACCCAGCAGGCCTTCTCCATGATGACACGCCACGGAGAGTGTTTTCTTATGTGTTTGTGTGACTGAGAGAAATGAAAGTGAAGAAATTAATGGATTCATGGGAGAAAGTAAGTGATGTTTCTCTTTCTTTCTCTTTCCCAGGGCCTTGGTTTCCTTTCCTATTACTGAAATAAATCACCCTCACCAAACAACGATGACGATTATAATGACGACTTACAGCTGAGGGTACAGTCGTCCATGTCAGGGAGAAGAAGGCAGAAGGAACTTGAAGCAGCTGGGGTCATGATCACATCCACTATCAGCAAGAAGAAAAGGATAAATGCAAAACTCCCTCTCTCCGCTTACACAGTCCGGGGACTCCAGCCTAGGGAAGTGTGTCACCCACTGTGTGTGGGTCTCCCCCATCAATTAACACAATCAAGATAATAACCCCAGGCAGGCCTAGAGGCCCATCTCCCAGACTAGACTCTGTTGTCAATTGACACTAACCACCACTCTGTACTCCACACCTTGATCACTGGTTGCAAGCTAAGTCTTTTTCCAGTACTGGACACATGAACACACATTGAACAAATGGATGAATGAGGCTTAAAATGGAACAAAGACTTTGTAAGGCCATGCTACTTTCCTTAGCACGCATCAAATGAAACATCCCTTCAGGATATTTTACCCAGAGCCACAGAGAGTCTCTGTAAAAGAGACTGAGTGTTATTTTCTCTGTGGGCTCCAACCCGCACAGAGTCCTATTAATAAGATTTCAATCTATTCCCTGGTGTCTGAACCCAGGCCACACCTTCAGTCCCACACAGTCAGGAGGCTGGACACTCTTCTTGGGAGGAAGAGAAAATAATCAGTCTTGGAATGTTTACTTTACAAACTGGAGAAGAGCACACCTCATGACCCCTGTGGTCTTGCTGATGTTATAGTCACCAGCCTGATCTACTTACATTCATGAAATCCTTAACACAACCACAAGAGAAAGACGAGAGTCTCGTATGAGTATGCACACCTTTGTCTTTAGAGGCACTTGGAGCGGATGAGTCTTCTTATGATCCATCTCTTTCATTTTACTTAATATGTATTCACTCATTCATTGGTTTATTAATTCATTGATTCATTCTTTTTTTGTATTAGTGAAGATTTAATCCAGGATGTTATACATGCTAGCCAAATACTCTACTACTAAGATAAATAGATAGATGATAGAGAGAGAGAGATAGAGAGAGAGAGATAGAGAGATAGAGATGATAGATAGATGATAGATAGATAGATAGATAGATAGATAGATAGATAGATAGATAGATAGATAGATAGATAGATGATGGATTGATAGATGATAGATAGATAGATAGATAGATAGATAGATAGATAGATAGATATCTCCTCAGCACCTGTAACCCAAACTTTTTGAAACTTCTTGATGGCCAGTGAATATATTTATTAAAAAATGTGGAGGCAATGGTTTCTTTGAGTGAAATTCTAGTAAAAACACTCAATTACATTCTGCAAAAGTACTCAGAGCTCTAAGCATATATAATTTATTACCATTTTCCCATTACTATTGATTATCTGGTTCCACATAAAAGGACATCACTTTTTCCACTAGGCTATATTTAAATAAAAGCATTTCAAACATAAAATAAAGACTAGCACATATATTTTAATAGTTTTCTGAAAATACATGTCTGAGTCAAAGTCCTTTTGTTAGATCTCCAAGCCAGGGACATGAAGTCTGGGTGGTGAGACAACACCTGGACAAAGTGGAACAAACATCTGCATACACAACAGCTGTTTTCCTCCCTGAGCCTGTGTTCAGGCTGCCTTCCCATCATGGGTCCTGTATTGAACTACCAAGGCCCTCTGGAATAGGAACAGACATGAAGGGTGAGGATTAGAGTAAGTGCTCTGTCTAAGGTCACTTCTGCTCTCAAGTTCAGTCTATCTCTGTACCGCACAGTGAAACTAACGGGTCTCCAAGCCCCACACAAACAGGCTGTGGGATGAGGACAAACCCTCATAAGGCTACACTATTTTAGCTTCTGTCCTTCAAGAAGCTGACGAGTCCACTGGCTCTATTTCAGACAAATGCTTGCTCTCTTTCTCCCTGCTACTAAGACCCCAAAGATCACCAGCCTCCCCGTTCACAACACAGCCAGCACGACAGCTTCGGATACCCATCAGCTCACACAGTTCCCTGTGTTTATCTGTCTCACAGGGGACTGTGACTTTCTGCCATCTTCCTCCAGCATCTGGGGCTCATCTTGTCTCTGCTAATGACTCAGTGAACTGCAGAAAGGCGTGCTGAGTGCAGATGTGCTATTCCCCGGGCTCAGCGGGGTGCAGAGTTGCTGAACCTGAAGAGCAGAATACACCACGTGGTGATTGAGGACTTAGCTAGGTAGGGAACACTGTAGCTCTGGGTCCCTGGAAATGACCCAGATTGGTCCCCAGAGCAGGGGGAGTGAGGATAGCCAGGTTCACAGGTAGGCTTCAGAAGTCCCTGTCCCCAGAGCTGAACCTACATATGAGATGATGAAAGAGGTTAGGAACAAACACCTGGCAGTCTTAGAGACCTGCTTTGGGAAAGTACCAAATGTGGTCACAGCCACCGTAGAGCCGCCAGAAGGCAGCATCAGCAGGGAACGGCTTTGGGGAACCAAAGACCATATTAACCAGGAAAAGCAGGCTACTATGGCTACTAGAGAAAGATGCTCAAGGAAGCAGCCTACAGAGGAAAAGAAGAGAGGGGAGGCTGGAGAGGCATGAAGGAGAGCACTAGGCAGAACTTCCTCCAACCTCCTCCCATAACCTGGTGTTGTTCTAGAACTCCAGGTACAGCTGAAGTGTGCATGGCAGGGACTGATGTGGCTGGGCTGTTCTTGCCCTCCAGCTGTGCTGTGAGGAGCACGCTGGGTCAGGGAAATCCTGTGTGGGTATCAGAGAGAGGCAAGAAACCAGGAAGACATAGGCAAGCCCAGAGGACCCTCAGCTCTGGTGCTGCCATGTCCTCACCCACCCTGCTAGGTGTCTCTGAGGACTCGACATTTGTATCTCCCGTACTGAAGCCTCCATAGCCAGTGTAACGGTACTGGGATGTAGAGACTCTCTGGGTGAGGGTTCCATGGGATTCCAAGGCAGAGTCCTTGTGATAGGACTTGTAACCTCGTGCAAGGATACTCAGAGGGTGCTGGCTGGCTCTGTCGATAGCCCACTCTTTTCTCCCACAGCCATCTTCTTCTCTCCCTCCCTACCCATGCCTTGTCACTTAAAGACTCAGCAAGAAACAGCAGCCTGAAAGCCTGGAAGTAGGCCCTCACCGTGAACTGTACCTTGAAACTCCAACTGCCAGAAGTGTGGGAGATACAGGCCTAGTGAGGGAACTGCCATTCTGTGGAGTTTTCCTGATTAGTCCAGACATGAGGAGAGGACTTGGGGGCAACTGAAGCTGCTGCCTCACATACCTGAGATGATGTTGGAGATCCCAGGATACCCTACTTCTACAGGCTGGGGCTTGTAGAACTCAGACCCAGCGGGAGCACAGAATGGGAGGAAAGGAGCCAGGGACCCAGGACCAACATCTAAACACTCAGCTCTGACAAAAGAGAAGCGTAGGCAGGCAGCCTGCCAGCCAGAAGAAAGTGGAAAAGGAGGGGAAGCAGAAGAGAATGGGGTGTGGGTACCAAGAAGGGGATCTGAGAACCGGGCACCACCAGCATCAAACTCTGCCACGTGGACTTCATTAATCTAGACCCACGGAAAGCACCAGTAACCTAGGCAAAGATCAGGGGCTAAACTCCAGAAGGTTGGAGGGGGGAAGTCAGAGAAATAGGCAGAGAAGCAAGTGAAGGAAAACCATTGCCAGGAGGGTTTGACTGGAAAGGAGAAATGAAGCAAGATGGTAGATGAAATAAAGACAGGAAAGTGTGTGTGCATGTCTGAGCGTGAATGTGTGTCTACGTATGTGAGCATATGTATGAATGCATGCAAGCATGGGAATATTCCTATGAAGATATATGTGCATGTGTATGTATATAAATGCACATATGTACAGGCGTATAAATGTGTACTATGCATACATATTGGCATGTGCATGTATAAGCATATAAGCACACGTGTGTGTGTGCATGCATGTACAACTTTGAAACTATGTGCATGTGTGTTTGAACACATGTGAATATGTGTGTGTGTCTGTGAGCGTGTACATATGCAAGCATGTAAGTATGTGTATATGTGAGGTGGAGGTATGTACATTGATGCACTCATATGTGAACATATGTGGTCATGGATCTACATATGTGCATGCATGTTGTGTGTGCCTGTATGTGTTCTGAGGAAGGGTGTCAAGATGGGTGGTGAGGCTGGTGGGCCAGAGCTGGAACACAGGGAGTGTGGCTGCTCAGGGAGAGCTGATAAGCAGGGTTCACTGGAGGAGGAAGGCTGCCAGGGAGGCAGAGCAGAGCGGCTTAGAGAAGCCATAAAGTGAAAGTAAGCTCTTCCATACCTCAAAGGGGGATAAATTTCTCCAAAGAACTTTCCAAAACAGCCCTCACTTTCATCACACGGGGAGGTGACCTGTGGACCCTCAATTAACCTCATCATATGCTGGGAAGTGACCATCTCGGCTTCGCACAGCCGCCTCTCTGTAGCGTGTCCTTGCTACAGAGATTCAGTTGAACCCTAGTTCAGCCGCTAGGTGTGTGCAGACGCTGTGCCTAGCCCTCATTCCTGTTGCTCAGAAAGGTGTATGCAAGCCACCATAGGGAGCGGACTTTATATCAAGTGATCAGGAGCTTCTTTAGTTAAATGCACTGATTCCTTGCTTGGGCCAACAAGGTGACTGGAGCAGGGCAAGACCCTGGTGCCTCTGCCTTCATTTGTGTCTGGCTCTATGGCTTAGACTCAAACTCCTGCTGGACTCTGCATAGGCATGACGATCACTAAGAGAGTCTGTGTACCGGGACTACCCCATCTCCTTTAGAGATAAGTCCCTGTCCCAAATGGGAAATCACCCTGGATTCTGGGAACAGTCAAACCTCCCAGGGTGTACACGCCTTGCCCCAGATGAGAGTATTCCCCATGAGGTTGATGCTGTAGCCTGGAGCAGAGGTGATCATTTAAATGAATCAGATGATCCCCTAGAACAATGGTTCTCAACCTGTGGGTCATGACCCCACTGGCGCCACATATCAGATATTTACACTATGATTCAAAACAGTAGCAAAATTACAATTACGAAGTAGCAACAAAAATAATTTTATGTTTGGGAGTCATCACATGAGGGACTGTATTAAAGGGTCACAGTGTTAGGAAGATTGAGAGCCCCTGCTCTAGAGTGATAGCAACAACTACACCTTCAGACCACCTTGTAGAACCAGAATGGAGACAATGATCTGATTGGCCTGCCCTAGCTCTTCCTCTATCAGTATCCTGCATTCAGCTCACACTTGGGCATCACTGAACCTCTTCATCGTCCATCCCCATATGGCCACATTTATTAAATCTCCTCTCTCTGTTTTTCACTATTGCTCATCTAACTATAATATTGTGGCTGGTGGCCCTGCCTAGCCTGTTGGAGCAACTGGGGCCCAGGCATTTGCACTAAACTCCAGGTTCACTGTTTCTAACCCCTAATACAGAAACCAGATGTGCTTTCGTTGAAGTCCCAAGTCTACTGTTTCTCTCCTGCCTCCCAGGATCACTGAGATGCACAGATAAGCTGCGAGAAGCAGCTCAGCACTCTCCAGAGTGCCCAGGACAGGACACTGTGCATGGCAAGCTGGTGGGTCCTCCTTATGGGCCCTTCCCCACTGACACAGGGAAAAGACAGGCATATTACTGACGCCACTGCAGATCAGAATTAGTGCTGGATATCATGTGACCGTTCAAAGGTAAAGACGCGAGGTCATCCAAAGTCACTGGGACCTCTACGCATCCTCTGCTTCTTGAGAATGACCTCTCAGTGTCAACGCTCTCACAAAATTGCTCCCATCATGCATCTGATGCCAGGCACTAAAAACAGAAAGTCAGAAGGGCTAGGTTATGTTTAGGCAGCGTGGTACTGATATGGATATCCAGTATGAGTCAGCTGAAGCATGACTGACACTGGATATCCAGGGGCTGTGAGTCAACACAAAATGACTGACGCCGGATGTCCAGAGAACATCAAAAATAAAGTGATGTAATAATCTGCCATATAGCCACGCCTGGCAGAGTGCCACTTTGGTGTGATCCTGTATAAATATGGCTTTGCGGTCAGAGGCCTGAGCCTGTATCTTCATCACCCTGCCCATGCCTGTCTGTATGTCGGCCTATGTACCTTCTTCCATGCAGCCTCTGTGCTCATCTATGTCTATGTGCCCGTCCATCTGTATGTGGCCTATGTGTACCAGTGTATGTCTGGGTGCCTGCCAGTGGCTGCTTGCTTCTTCACTTTTATCTAGAATAGTTTGTCGTTTTTTCCTTGCAACACCTTAGAAATCTGTTCAATCTTCCAGACTCCCATGACCCTCCCCGCTTCAGGGATCCAAGGGCCAGGCTCCCACAAAGGACAGACTCTTCCAGGCTTCAGCAAGGATGGCTAAGCCCCTGGGCTCTTTGGGCAGGAAGGAGAGTGTTCTAGAACCCGGTAGGCTGTCTAGAAAAGCAATCTGCAGACTCCCCGAAGCACCTCTTTTGCTCAGGAGTCACAGAGTCACCCGTCCTGGCTTCCTCCAAGGGCAGACAAAGCTTGAAATACATTGGGAGCTTTGTGGACCTCTCCCTCCCCCCAGGATATTTTTCTAACCAACCCTACCTCACAATGGAACATCCCACCTTTCTTTACCCCTCTGATGAAAGCATCCAAAACTTTCCGTTAAGCTACAAACATGGTGATAGAGAAATCTCTGGTCCTGAAGAGACTTGAGTAAACTTATCTGCAGTATGTCAGACAGTGAGAAGGGAAAGGCAAGGCCAGGAGGAGACTCAGGAGCATAGACCATTGCCTAAGAGGTATCAAGAGGCCATAGTTTGAGGAAGAAAATGGTGTCTCCCAGGATAAGGTTGCACGAAAGGGTAAAGCCAAAGCAGCACCAAGCATAGGTATGACCATTATACGGGTGAGGAAAACGTGGGCATGCAGTTTAGATTGCTTATGAACCGCTTTTAATTAAACCACACTTGGGCTAACATCTGCACAAGACCCAAAGTCCATGTTGGAAATGCATTTGAGAGAGCCAGCCCTCCTCCAGCCCTAGCCCATGACCCCGAGTTGCACTTCTCCAGCTCGGTCCCGGGAACCCAGCCATCAACTCAGGACCTGTGGCTAAGCTCCTCTTTAGCACTGAAAACGGTGGGTGTCTCCCCTGAGCTCACCTTTCAGCTTCAGCGGGGAGATTAAAGAACTGAGACCTAACAATTTAGGGGGTTTTCTGGCTTTGAAAGTGGGAAATACATGTGTAAGCTTGATTTTAAACACTGTAATCTTCTTATTTCCAGGCACTGACTGCACAGATAACCAAGCTATTTAGCCTCGGCTATTTCTGTTCTTTAGATTGCCAAAGAGATTAAATCCTAAAATGTGGACATACAGACTTTTTTACAAATTGATTTTTTAAATATACAGGCCTAAGTCGTCACTCGTCAAATTTAACAAACAGGCATCAGTAGACCATGTTTCCCCCAAAAAAGACATCAGATAACCCAATTATTGTCATCCAGACACAAATCTGTTCATTTCAAGTTTACCACCCTTACACATACACCGTGGTTCATGAATGTACACACACACACACACACACACGCGCGCGCGCGCATACACAATGCACTGTAACATATACATAGGACGCTATGTGCATAGTGCCATTAACATATACTTAATACATCCACACACATCACTGTAACTAGAAAATTAATTGCCACATTATCAGGTGTGACCTAGCCAAATGCAAAATCGTGGTCTTATTTTAGTCTTTTCCACCCATTTGAACACAGACATTTGCAGAGCCACACAAATAAAGCAATCCATCTTTTATTACCCATCACCACAAATTCTTAATTCCTAATTCCCTCTTAAGCATCCCTGGTGACTTAGCCCTGACAGCAGTTTGTTTAAGATAGATATTTACTGCTGGGTCCTGTGGCCAGGCCTGCATGTCAGGAGGCAGGAAGGAAAGAATCATACTCCCTTAGATTATTTGTGAAGGGGAGTGGGGGTGATAAATGATGCATGCTGGCATGCAGGGTGCCCAGCCACGCCAGGGCTCGGGTTGCAGATGAACGGCAAAGCTAATATTTAGGTGCCTTGGCTCTCTGGCATTCGGGCTGCCTGGTGCGGGAACGCTGATTGCCTAGCTGCAATGATGGGCTGGCGTCTACCCAGCCGGTCAATATAGAAGCACGGCTTCCACTCCTTCTCACTAAGCACAAACGGTCATTATTGATCGTAGCAGGCTGGCCAGAGGAGAGAGAACCCCCCTGGGAGTCACAGCCTAGCTCATTCAATCGCGGCATGGTTCTTAAAAGATCTGATTTGACAATTCCGCGGGGTGAGGCATTTTGCCAAAGTATATTTGGCTGAAAGACCTCTACTGTATCTCATAGCCTCCACACTGGGCACGGAAGTGGGGCTCCCACTCCCTGACTGGGGAAAGCCCCGATTCAGTGGACATGCCTACTTCCTGCTTGTAGGTTTATCCAAGCATTAAAGCGACCCCAGGCCAAGCCAATCCTGAAGCAACCCCAGCTTCAGTTCCCAAATCAGCCAGTGGCTTTGTTTGTGCCTAAGACGTAGTTCTAAACCGTCTTGTAGAATTTAAGCTGCAGCAGCAAGCAAGTGGAACGTGTGTGTGTGTGTGTGTGTGTGTGTGTGTGTGTGTGTGTGTGTGTGTGTGTGTTTTACTGGATATTCACAAATCATTTTTGTGGGATAGTTTTTTGAACACAGAACACAATGCATGTTCTAGGCGAAGCTAGATGAGGCAGGCCTTCCTGACAGGGACACATTTAAAGTTGTTAACTCAGAGTTTGGAGTGTAGCTTGTCTGGTGTGCACGGGCCCTGAATTCAATCTGTAGCACTGAAAAACAGTAATAACAGTGTCGCATTGCTGCTGCATGTTAGCAGAATGGTACTTCAGTATCACAAAACCATGTCAGAGAGAGAGTTTAAAAAGTAGTGTGAGAGCCGGGCGATGGTGGCACACACCTTTAATCCCAGCACTTGGGAGGCAGAGGCACGCGGATCTCTGTGAGTTCGAGACCAGCCTGGTCTACAGAGCTAGTGCCAGGACAGGCTCCAAAGCCACAGAGAAACCCTGTCTCGAAAAACCAAAAAAAAAAAAAAAAAGTAGTCTGAGAGACTGAGAGACTGGAGAGAGACCTCCATCAGTGAAATGCTCTCCACGCAAGCAAGAGGGCCTGAGTTTAATCCCAGGTCCCATGTGACCTCCTTGGCCTGATACTGTGCCCTTGCAATCCTAGAGCTGGGGAAGGCAGAGATGTGGGGGGAGCCTCCCAGGCTCACTGGCCAGACAGCCACGCCTAACAAACAAGCAAGCAACACACCTGATAGCCCATGAAGAATGGCAGGCAATTAAAGTTGAAATCTGAACATACACATGCATTTGCACACACATATGTGCCTGCCTACAGCCAGACATCTGCACACATGCACATGCACAAAAGTAAATAGCATGAATATCATAAGACAGGGACTTCTTTTTTTTTATATGTCATTCATTTCTGATAAGACGTGTTGCGCCCAGAGAAACAAAATCACCCTGAACGAAGCTACAGAGACAAGAGAATTGGGCTTTCAGAAGTACATGCAACCTTATCAATGGGCTCCCCTCTCCCGGCTGTCTCTGACAACCCAGACTACGACATTAAAGGTGGGCAGTTTGGCAGGGTCAATGCTTTCTGCTTCTCTCTGGCACTCCTGCCGCCCCAGCCCTTTAGCGAGGGAGCACACCTGCTCCCCTGCCTGTCTACGCCTCCTATTCTTCATTACACAACAGATGACCTATCTGATAGGCGCCTTCCCACTTGCAGGTTCCCCTTGCCAGCCTTCAGCGAGAATAAAGCCAGCAGCCCTTTTTATCTTCATCCTGTCGCGGCTCCCATCCGCCGTTTTTTTCTAAAGATCGTTTGCCAGCTCCGCTTGCTCGGTTGTGCCCAGTGGAACCGGCTGCGTCTTCTGAACTGACAGTTCTGACTTTTTGCTGCGTGTGATTTTTCTAAAGCATGACAACCGCTCGCATGAAGACACGGCAAAACCTTTTCAGAAAAGGGAAGCAGCTGCTGGAAGAAAGGCTGAAAGGAGTGGAAGTGGTTGCTGAGGGAGCCAGCAAGATGGATCTCCTATGGATCAATTTAGTTTGGCCCTAACTTACAGACGGCAAAAGAGATTAAAAATCATGCATTTCATGAGTCCGTGTATTTTGTGGATACATACATGTTGGCAAAGAGTGTTGCATGTAGACAGCTATGAAGAAAAGATGCCACCTCTGTAACCTAGAACCACACCGCTCTATCCCTTCCAGATTTAAGTGTAAATTGTTTGTCAGAGATTTGGTGTTCGTTGTCAGCGTGCATCTAGTTCTGAAGCTAAAGTGTGGGTTTCCTGTGAGCAGAGTCTGGCATCTTTTTCATCCCCCAAGAGAGCGGGTGTGAGTGCTGTTCCTTTTGCGGCGGTGGAGAGGCCCCAGGCAGGTCCAGAATGCCACATCCAAGTTCAGCAAGATCCTGAGTCAACTAAGTGTGGCATCCATTACTGGTTATCTCAGAAATGGTGCTCTTTGGAGAGAGAGCAGTGTGGTACTGGTTTAGAGTCACCAGGCTGCGGGCTTAACAATCAGACCAACCAGCAGACACAGGAGCACACTTTCTCAGCCGCACTGGAAAAATAGCCTTAAAAGTTAACTGGACTTATTGAAACTGTATTCTGGAAGACAGTGAAAATCATTAAGGAGTGGTCAAGGTGCCCCATGCCTTTGACCTCAGTGTGCAGAAGGTGGGGACAGAAGGATATAAAGTTCAAGACCAGCCTTAGGGACATACATAGTGAGACCCTGTCAGAGAGGCAGGAGAAGAGGGGCAAGGAGAAGGGAGGGAGGGAAAATCATAAGTTTTCTTATTCCTAGTGCCTTAAAAGCCCCTGGTTTTAGATATAAAGAGCTTCTAAATTCAAAACGTAAGACTTACCACTTAGGACCAGTTCCAAGCCTCAAGCCTGTGTCTAGGCTGGGGTTAGCAATTATAACATGTTAGCAAATGCATCTCAAGTTAAAAATCCACAAAAAAAAATTAAAAATGCTTGTCTACTTTCTACTCAGGAAATCTACCACCACTCTGGGGAATTCTTGAAAGGTTGCAGCAGAAGTACAAACGTGAGGGCCACCCTCGACAGCTTAGTGAGATCCTGTCGGAAAAAAAGGAGGTAGGGAGAGAAAGGAACAAAAGAAAGAAAAAGGAAGGGGAAGGGAAAGACTGGGTGTAAAAAAGCAGCCCACTTCCTAGCTGCTCCACTGCTATCTGGCTCAGTTAGTTGACTTTTATGGTGGAGACTTTGGTGGGTTGTTGAGTCCAGGCGCCCATGCGACTTCTCGTCACCATGCCAATCATTCTCTACTACAGACATGGTCGTGTGTGTGTGTGTGTGTGTGTGTGTGTGTGTGTGTGTGTGTGTGTGTTGTACATGTGATCACATATGTTTGCGTGTTTGTGTGTTTGTGGTGTACGCATACAGATTGTGAACACATGTGTGTGAACGCATGCACGTCTGTGCACATACTGTGCATCTGTGGCATTCTCATGCCATCTCTTCCTCCTCCCAATGGCATCCTGCTCTTTCCACTCACAGAAAGGACTCTCTGGATTCAGCTGTTAAACTCAGACACACTTCTCTGAACCCTGCCCTTATTGTGTAAATAGGTTGTGTGCATACTCTGAGAGCTGCAGTCTCACCGAGGGACTTCTGTGAGGACACTATTAGTTTCCATGAACAGGCAAGAGTATGGAACAGTCTCTACTTAACAAAACTTTCACTCCCACTGTCTAGACAGACAGATACTCCTCTGAGATCACCTTCCTGCTGCCTTGGCATTGAAGGTGCCTGGAGGAGGAAGAAGGAATCTACAGGCATAGTGACACACCTGACCTGCAGCCTGGAGCCATTCGTGACCAAGGGTTCCAAACACCGACAATCAGGATAACAGTCTTCTTGATTTAACAGAAAAAGAAAATCAGGTAGAAAACAAGGTCTGTGTAAAGGGATTTCTCCTCTTGCTGGTAGTGATACAACCCATAATAACAAGAGAGTCTCAATAGGGAATTTGCACATTGGGTTGGCCTGTGCGCATGTCTGAGGGATTGTCTTACTTACGTTAACCGATTTAGGAATGGTGTAGGAGGCACTTCTGTTTGTGTGTTGCTTTCATTGGTTAATGAATAAAGAAACTGCTTTGGCCAGGTAGGGCAGAACTTAGGTAGGCGGAGAAGACAGAACTGAATGCTGGGAGGAAGAAAAGCACAGTAAGAGAGAGCTGCCATGGAGCAGCCAGAGTCCAGCACGCTGAATCTTTTTCGGTAAGCCACTGCCACAGGTACAGATTAATAGAAATGGGTTAAACCAAGATGTGAGAGTAAGCAAAGAAGAGGCTAGAGCTAATGGGCCAAGCAGTAACTTAATTAATACAGTTTCTGTGTGATTATTTTGGGTCTAAGCAAGCCGGGTGGCTGGGACAAACAGCAACCTCTCTCCTACACTAGGAAGACCATCCAACTATGGTGGCACCATTCCCTAGACAGAAGGTCCTGAACTGAAAGAGGAGAGAGATAGAGCAGAACACATACAAGCAAGCATGTGACCATTACTGGATTTCTGTCCACTCTTGACGTGACGTGACGTGAACAGATGTCTCAAGCTCCTGCCTCTGTGACATCCTTGCTAAGATAGACTGGAACCTGAATTGTGAACCCAACTAAATCCTTCCTCCCTTATTCTGTTTCCTCCAAGAGTATGTATCACAGAAGCAGCAACAAACTTAGGATAGTAGCCGTCAACTCATGCCTGGCAAGTAGCAACTGAGGCTTGTGGACACCAGTACACATGGCAGCACTCAGAGCTGGACTCTACCCTCATCCTGATCACATACGCCAGGGGGGAAGCAGGCTTCTGAAGAAGCATGTTTTTATTCCTCATCTTCTGCCGCCATTCTTGCCCTCACCTGTGCCTGCCCTCATGCTGCCCTGGCTGAGTAGATTCTGTGACTTTTCTGCGCCCCCCCCCATGACAGCCATCTTCCTGGTATATGCTTCAGTTCTGTTTTGTTTGTTTTCCTAGCTCAGTTATTACTGAGTTCGAAGGCTGTGGGGCAACATCTTCCCCATAACATTCATCTTGCAAACTTGAAAACCACAATGCATAACTCAGACATGTCACACCCTTGACACCTCTGCAGGGCCTGGGCACAGCTTCTATGTACAAGTGACATTTCATTAACAATGACACAGACTTACAACCAAGGTGGTAACCACCCTTAGTTGTCAGGCCTACTAGTACCCCAGTACCTGCCCAAGCAGCCCCTTCCAGTCTTTTTCAGGAGGCAAGCAAGCAGAGGGAGAAGTTAGAGGTTCCCTAGGACTCGGGGTCCCTCCAGCCTCATCCATGATGTACAGCAATGGTCTGAGAGAAGGGGTCCAATTTCCCCCTCACTCTCCTGCCTGTCCTGTCCCCAGCCCAGCACCTCTGGGAATGTACCCAGCATTCCTGTCACCACTTGGCCACTACCCTGGGTCTTTGCAGGCTGCCTACTCACATGGATACTTTAGGTGTGACTGTCCTTGTTTCTACGATATATTTATCAGGGAAAAACAAGAACAAAGCTGGCCTGTGTCACCCCAGACTCAGCAGATAGTCCCCAGGGACCTGACATTTCCTCTGCTGGACATGAGGGGTTGCTATTTTAAAACATCTCTAAATTCTCATTTTGTATCTTCCTACTCCCAGGCCAGTGAGGGTTTTTTTTTTATTAAGATTTCCCCACCAAAAGCTCTTATTTTTAAATTAATTGATTACTTTTTAAAATGTTTTGGTATTTCAAGACAAGGTTTCTCTGTATAGCCCTGGCTTTCCTAGCACTCACTCTGTAGAGCAGGTTGGCCTTGAACTAACAGAGATCTGCCTGCCTCTATCTCCTAGTGCTTGGGATTAAAGGTATTCACCACCATCACTGCCAGCTGAGTTTTTATTTTTTTAAAGATTTGTTGTTGTTGCTGTTGTTTGTGGTGTGTGTGTGTGTGTGTGTGTGTGTGTGTGTGTGTGTGTATGTGTGTGTGTGTTCCATTGAGGGGGAGAGATACTCACAGAGGCCAGGAGAGGGTGTCTGATCCCCTGTGGCTCAAGTTACAGGCAGTTCTGAACCACCATTCATGGGTCCTGGGAACTAAATTTTGTTTTTGGGGAAGAGCAGCAAGGATTCGTACCTGCTGAGCCCTAGCTTTGGATTTTGAGCTCCTAGGCATACTTTCCTCACTTTGAGATCTCCACGACACCATGCCCATGACATGTCCTTAGTCTGTTTGTGTCCAAGGAGAAGGAGCCCAGGCTTACACACACACATAGCACCTGTCCAGTAAGCAGACACCACTATCCAGGACCCAGTAACTGGAAGCATCTTTCACAGGTGTCTCTCCCTCCAGCTGATCATGCATAAGCCACATAGATCTTTCTAAAAAGGAGCATGAGCTGTCAGCACCTCCACATCAATGAATCTGTGTTCACCCTCCTTCTCATTACGAATAGCCATCATCCCAGCCCTCCCCCCCCCAAGTCTCCCTCTACTCATGTCTACCTGAGCTAACCCAAGTCCTGGGGCCATGTGGTACTCTCAGGGGACCACCGGTTTTCTGTCTTCTACCTGTAGGCTGATTTCCACTGAACGGCCTCCTCAGTCTGGCTGCCATCTCCTTTCCATCTTTCATACCGTGCAGGCCCACTCACCTGAAACAAGCCCCTTGCAGGGCAGTCAGGTCTCTGTGTGGTGCTCTGTTACTCACTGACTGCCTTTGGCACCACACTCTGTCAGCAGCAGTGTACCCTGCCTCCTGGGACACCTGCCATCGTGCATCCTCCTCCCACCTGGACTCAGGGTTTAGCCACACGCGCTTCTATGGCCAGAGGCCTTAGCAAGAGTGGTGCACATGGTCCTGATAAGTAGAGTCCTCTCAGAATCTTTCTTCTTGCATCTCCCAGGTGGGCCATGTACAGAAATCCAGCTACGGTACTGCAGTAACTACAAGGGAGAGCCTCACAAAATGCTCCATGAGATAAAGAAGCTCAGACTTACCTGAAAAGCAGCAGATCCAGTCCGGCCAGGGTCCCTGTGGAGCCTGCTGAGGTCCCAGGTTCTATGATCTGGGAGCCTCTATACAAGATACCTCAAGTAGGCTGAAGAGATGATTCTGCAGTTTTGAGCACTTGAAATCTTGCAGACGACTTGGGTTTGGTTGTAATTCTTTTCAGGAGATTTGACACCCTCTTCTGACCTGCATGCGCACAGGACATACACATGATAGATAGATAGATAGATAGATAGATAGATAGATAGATAGATAGATAGATAGATAGATAGATACACACATAGGCAGGCAAAACACTCATACACATCATTTTTAAGCCACGGAGTTCTGGAACACTGTTATGTGGCAACAGATAGTCACTATCAAAGTTATCACTCAACTCAGTACCAACACAAGGAGCGTTGGAGAGTCTGACACATAAGCCAAAAAGGAGTGCCCACCGCTTCCTTTGGGTTGGACGCCCTCTCGCATCCTTTCAACAAACCTTCCTTCGTGCGCCGGCTATGTATTCAGAGCTGGAAAGAACTCACATCCCTGTTCACCTCGGGTTCCTCTCCCTTGCCAGTTGTTCTCCATTCACACCTAACCTCCAGGATTGGAATCAACTGTTTCTCTAAGGATGGATGCACCCAAGCTCTCCCGGAAGCCCCTGAACTGGAAACTCTCTGGGAGGATGGCGGGAGTCCAGGAGCATCAACTCACCTGGGGAAGCAGCTTCAAGAGTAATGCGCGAAACAATCCCACACCAGTTTGGATTTAAAGGGGTATTTATTTTAGGGGTAAAATTTACAAAATACCAACAGTTAGGAAAAGAGTCTAGTCGCCAGAACCAAGCGCGGGAACCGAGAGAGCGAGCCGCTGAGGCTTGCCGCTCTTTTTCCAAGAGAAATAGACCACGCCCCAGTGGGCTGGTATTTCAGCGGCTATTGGCTGAAGGAGAGGAAGATGCTCCCCGCAGCAAATGAGGGCGGAGTCAGCAGTGCCCTGAACTCTTCCCACATTCCTGCTTGGTGTTTGGAGACTCTTTAACTTTTAGTCGCTATTACAAGGCAGAATCCAAAAAGATGATCCCAGGCCTGGGGAGGGATATAGTTCAGAGTTAGCACGCTTTCCTCACATGAGCAAGGCCCTGGGGATAATGGCGGGCAGTGAGAGAGACAGAAGGGCAGAAGGGAAGCAGTGGTCTGGTTTGTTAGCCAGGTACAGAGCAGCTGTAGCCTCCTGTGTTCTAGAAAGTTGTCTGTCCAAGGAACACAGATAAAAGGTCCCCTTGTGCCTACAGGAAGGAAATGCCCTTTCTTGAATTCGCCTTCCTTTTCGTAAGAATTGATTTCCCCAAGCTAGGGAATCGCAATTGCTCTGACCAACACTTAGATTCCCAGTCCCACAAAGACAAACAAAATCCCCGTTTCCCTTTCGTGAAATTAGAGAATTACATCACATCGTGTCTGAGGTGGACGTGACTCTTCCCACCAGGTGTTAGAATTGAGTTATAGGCCAAGAACCCCACAAGGAGAGTCATGGGCTCAGCATTTAGAAATGTCAGATTTATTTTCAGATACAAATAAACCCTGGTCTGGGATTCAGAACAAGGCTGTTCTAGCCCCAGTCTCGTCTGCACCAGCCAGGGGAAAGCAGAGAAGTCTGAAGGTTCTATAAGCTTTGCCTGTGAAAAGCAGTCGTGAGTTCTAAATCCCCACATAGAACTGGAGCCCGGACTGTAGAGAGTCAGGGATGCCAGGTTCTGAGCCCTCCTGCCTCCCTCTTTGGTGCCACTGAGCAGACATCAAAGTTTAGAGGAAAGAAGGAGACAGCTTTTGTCTTAGAGCACCAGCTATTGACCCCTTGGTCACGATTCCTGCAAGGGTTGCCTAACACCATCGGAAAACACAGATATTTACACTACCATTCATGACAGTAGTAAATTATAGTTATGAAAATATGTTTATGGTTAGGGGTCACTGCAACATTGTATTAAAGGAATTGTAGCAGGCAGTGGTGGCGCACGCCTTTAATCCCAGCACTTGGGAGACAGAGGCAGGCGGATATCTGTGAGTTCAAGGCCAGCCTGGTCTAGAAGAGCTAGTTCCAGGACAGGAACCAAAAAGCTACGGAGAAACCCTGTCTCGAAAATCAAGAGGAGAGAGAGAGAGGGGG
>NC_022015.1:28568482-28588527 GCF_000317375.1 Microtus ochrogaster | reverse complement strand
TCCCTCTGTCCTACAGAGACAATTAAAGGACTCATAAAATGCCTCAATAGGTAAAGGCACCTGTCTCCCAGCTTGACCTGAGTTCAATGACAGAAACACATGAGGAGGGAGAGCACCAATTCCCACAAGTTATCTACTGACCTACATAAATACACACACACACACACACACACACACACACAAAATGAAAAATGTCAAGCACAACTAAAATGTCTAATTAAATTTCAGTACCAGCAATGCAGACACTTTTGCACTGGGTTACAAACCATTTTTGTATCTTCTCCTTATCCTTACAGCATTATGCTCTGTAAAAGAGACAGGTGTATACCCAATGGAAACCCTAGTCAAGCAGGTCAGCAAAACGAAACACAGAATCAACAGAGCAGCCAGTACAATGTATGGTAGCTGAGCTAGGCTGCGGAGCATTAGGACATATAGAAGATAAGCAACAAAGCGGTCCCTGGACCCTGACCCTAACCCGAGACTACACCAAAGTGAAAGTCAAGGCCGATTGTTTCTTCTGTGCCTCCATCAACACCTGGGGTTTTGAACTAAAAATGGCATTTATATTAGCGTGACAAATGTAAATATTTAGGTATAAATCTAACAAAATACGTTCAAGATTTGCTCTCTTCTCTCTCTCTCTCTCTCTCTCTCTCTCTCTCTCTCTCTCTCTCTCTCCCTGCTTAAAAATTAGGACACAGTTCTCAGCTACTTCTCAAGCACCATGCCTGCTTGCCTGCCACCAGGCACTCCACCATGATAATGGACAAAGCCTCTGAAACTGTAAGCCAGACCCCAGTTAAATGCTTTCTTTTAAAGAGCCGCCTTGGTCATGGTGCCTCTTCACAGTAACAAACTGAGAACTTAGATCTAAATGAATCCAAGTGACTAATCTTTCACAGAGGGCAAAGGGGACTCAGTGCACAAATGACTACCTTTTGAACACATGGTGCTGAGATCAAGAACATCCACACTGAGACCTTTCAGTTTTCAATGCTCATTTGAAGTAGATCACAGACCTAAATGTAAAACTTCTCGAAGACAGAGTAGGAGAAGCCCAGGACGGCCTTGGACCTGTGACAGCAACACCGGAAGTGTAATTTCTAAAGAAACAGGTGATACTGCACTTTCTGCTTCAAGAAAGACACTGTGGAGGGAATGAAAGGACAGCCCACATGGGGGAAAACATTTGCAAAATGTGTGCATTATAACCTACAAAAACACTCCTAAAATTCAAACTAAGAAAACAGTCCAACAGAAAAAATAGACAAAGGAGCTGAACAAACACCCAAGACCCAAATTGCAGATAAACCGTTAAAAAAAATGCCCAATCTTGTACCATTTGGAAAATGCAAATTAAAACAAGATAGCTTGCACCTTTAGAAACAAGGTGTGCAGTTCCTGAGGAAAGAAAATCAAAGTTGTCCTCTGGCCTCTACACGCACTGACAGACACACACTGTGGACACCCCCACACATAAATATATACAAATACTTTCACGCAAACACACACAAAACCAGAAAAATATCTGAATAGACATGTCACCAAAATATACGTAAATAAACTCATGAAAATATGCCCAGAACCATTCTTTATTTGGGAATACAAACTGAAACAACAGTGAGAAGCCATTTCACACCCCTGAGGGTGACCAGAGCCCAGACAGACACAAGCAAGGGTTGGAAGACAAAGACCAACTCCTAACTGAAAATATAAAATGATGTAGTGTAGGCATGACTAAGGAGGTCCACAAGAGCCCAGAATAAAGGGTAACAAGTATTTATTTATTTGGGGAAAAAACTCACAATAAGGGTAGAGAGTCACGGTCCTCTGTGAATGTTGGAAGCTACAAAGTGAACTCAGACCACCAACCAAAAGAGAGAAAGCACGGGTTTTCTCCATGTTTATATTACCTCAGACCATGCCCTAATGGGCCGGTACCCAAAAGGCTATTTGCTGAATTGTAAACTTTCTCCTTCCCAGAATTCTCCTGTTCTCATCGCATCATTTCTACTTCCTGTCTGGTTTTCCCCCCTATACTTCCTGCCTGGCCAATCAGCGTTTATTTAAAACATGATCGTCAGAAGTACAGACAATTCTCCCACATCACTGAATGAATTTTCACAACGCCTCCCCTTTTGTCTAAATAAGAGTGTTCTAAACCTTATACAAAACTATATACAATAAGAACAAATATCAAGTATTGTCCAGGAAAAAGAAAAGGCAGAAACATACATGCCTTCATGGGCGGATACCCAAAAGGCTGTTGGCTGAATGAATTCCCACAACCATGTAGTGGTCAAGAGAAAGTTGCACTTAAAAAAAAAAAATGTCAGTAATAAAGCTGCCATCTAACAGAAATTCCAGCCCTAGATATTCTTCCAAGGGAACCCAAAACACAACTCCACACAAGACTCAGAGATAGATAGTCCAGTAGCATCATTCCTCACAGCCAGAATAGAGAACACAGAGGCCCACAAGAGAGGAGAGGACAGGCGTGCGGTGCTAGTCAGCAATGGAAGAACAGGGACCCTAATGCTACCATCGCAGGAATAAACCTCAGAAACAGAGCCCAGTGACAAGGCCAAGCCTGCACGGGAAGGAGGAGAGTAAGGTCTCCCTAGTGTGAGGTTCCCAGGCAAATCCACAGAGCCCAGAGGCGGACTGGATCTAGGGAGGAACAGGGCAAGGTGACTGCAGGAGGTTGGCTTTCTTCTGCAGGGGGCGGAAGCGCTTTGACATTAGATTATGGGAATGCTTGCATGGCGCCGCAAGTTCCCTGCAACGCATCGCATTATATCCAGAAAGCCAGGGAACTTCACAGGTGTAAAATTTACTCGATAAAGCTATTACCATGTAGCCCAGAGGAAGAAAAGGGACCCTTTTTAAAAGGCATTTTGTTGTTACTGTTGTTTTGTGGAGTTTTTTCCCCATAGGAGAAAATAAAATCTTTGTAGGAACTGGGTATGGTGGGGGGAGGGGCACGTGTTTGTAATTACAGCACTTGGGAGTCTGAGGCAGAAGGATTGCCAGAAGCTTAAGGTCAGTAGAAGCTATGCAATGAGTAGCAATACAGCCGAATTACATAGACAGACCCTGTCTCAAAAAACACTCCCCAGAAATCCCCTAGAAGCTACAGAGGGACAAGACTGGCCATGGTCAGTCCAGGTCACTGTTGCAGAGGAGTGTGAGGGGGCACCAACTTGCTTGGATAGCAGATAAAAAAGAACCCTAAAAATACTGGATCACTTTTAGTAGAGCAAAAGCATGGCATGCCATTAGGGACACAGGGGCCAGTGTCCACTCCAAGTAGGTAGGACATGCTACTGCACCTGCCCTAAAGTGCCAGGGTGAGCATCACCTAAGGCCTAGAGAGAAGAGCTAGCCTGGGAGGGTGATACCTAATATAGCACCTCATATATAGCACCATGCATGGGAAGAAGTGAACAGAGGCTCCGTACTCTTGTTTCAGTGGAAAGAGACCTGGGCAAGACCAGGCAAGGGGAATATAGAAGGTGAGCTAAAAGAATTCAAGGAAGCCTCTAGAGTAGAAGGGAGTGGGGGGGGGGGGGGAACAGTGTCAGAGAAGCATTCAATAGCCCTACACGGGAGAGACCCAGGTCTTCCCTCCTTTTGAGCAGCCAGCATTTTGCTGCCCTGGATCCTAACATCATTTGGGGCAATCTGAAAGCATCTCATCTTGAAGGTGCTTTAGGGAGGATTCCTGTCCCTGTCATCTCCTCTATTTCAACCTCTGTACCAGGCCCTCTGCCTGGGCAAGTCTACTCATCAACCTGAGGATAGCCATACCCCCACTGGACCCTACAGAGTCACTTGACCCGTCTCATTCTCAAAGTCCCACCTAACCCGTCCAGCTCATGTGTATTCAAGATTTTAGACGTGTACAGCCTCTCTGTGCTGTCTAACAGTGTGTGGGTGCGTGCGTGTGTTTGGGCATGCGTATCTACTACTGCTCACTGTAGACAAGGACCTTGAGATTCAGAAGACCGATAAGATGAGCCCAAATGGATATTCTTGCCTTACTGAATTTTTGAAGCATCCATTACTAATACAACAGCGATGCCTCCTTTTGTTCCTCTTTGGGGATGGGATTTAGCTTAGCAACTATCTGGGACCATGTTTGGAGTCTATTGCCTAAGTATGTATGAAATGTTCCCTTTGTTCTCTTTTTCCTGAAGGAATCCTCCATCACCCCTTCCCGACTAGAACCTCCTTGCTCTCTCTGGCTTGCTCATTGAGCCTGCTCCTTGAGGACTCAGCACAGTGGAGAAGGAGACCGCCTTCCCTGACGGTGCCTCCATCTTTTTTGGAACCACACGGCCGTCACCACAGCGCTTCAGCGCTGTCTTTAATAGCTCACAAGTGCCTCCTTCTGGAACTGACGGCACTGCAGCCCACGGATCAGTCAGTGGGGATGCTGAGGCGGCAGCATTGGCAAGAACTGCTGGAATGCTTCACCTCCGAGACACGCTAAGTGCCCACTGGCCTGGGTTCCGAGGTCTGGGCTCGGCTGCCTTTGATTGGGGCTGCACGCTGCCAAGTCTCAATTAGGCGGCCTGTAATACAGTTGGTTCTGGCACAAGCGCTGAGCAAAATAAATCAAAGGATTCTCCCAAATAGGAGTGAGTTCCTGACTACTGCGTTTGGAGAGGCCACTGCCCTTTGCTGAGGACCTTCAGCGCCCAAAGCCGTTGTAACATCATTCACGCACCCTCCCCGCCCCTCAAGAGATGTCCATAGTAGGCTGAGGTATTGGAGTCAACAGGCTTAGACACTCACTCACAGATGCAAGCTGCCCAATCAGAGGGGACATGCGGGGCTTTCCGAGGGCATGGCGCAAGTGCTAGCCATGCGTGTTCTTCCAAGGGACGAAGGGAAGTGTTGGCTACAAAATCACGGCAGAGTTCTAGCCCAAATGCCCATGCCTGCCAGCGCCTGCTCTCCACACTCTCATTTAGAGAATCCGCAGGGTCGTATTAATTAGGGATGTCGTTCATTCTTCACTCCACAGTCAGAGGAAGGCTGGGGCAGACCACAGTGCCTCCAATCCCATGCCTATGGCAGTCGCCACCAGTGAAAGCCTCACCTCTGGTTCTGTCACGTGAATGGCACCCCACAAAGAGGAAGTGCTCTCCTGGCCCGAGAAAACAGGGAACTGTAGCTGACTGTAAAGGGTTTGAGTATAAATAGTGTTCTCCAGTCAAGGGCAGTAACACCATTTCTCTTGCTTTTCCAGCAAACAGGAGGACCCATGCTGGTTTGTGAGTGTGTAGATAGCAATCAGAAATCTGAGCATATTCAAGATCAGAAGATCTGACCCAAAACATGCCTTCTTCCCTGCATCCAAGACTTAAACATAAGACCCATCCTAGCTCCTGAGAGCAAGGACATCCCAAATTCCATCACTGGGTTAGGAAAAAATTTGGCTTATATGATGTCATCAGTTTTGGGGGATTTTTTTAAAAGAGTATTGTCTCCAGGGCAACCCTTGGAAGAGCTGGGCCATTGAAAAGACAAAGGCTTTGTTTGTGGTGTGACTTGGATCCCTGGAGTCACCTTGCCCATGGCATTCTGTGAACACCTTGGCCAGTAGGGTGAAGAGCTGATTCAAGGGACTGTCAGCAAACTGCCTGGTTTGTAAGCATGAGGTCCTGTGTGCAGAGACCCAGCATTCATATAACAAAACCAGGCACATAATCCAGGGTTCCTGTCAGGGTAGAAACAGGAGGATCCCTGAGGCTTCCTGGCCAGTCAATCTAACTGAAGCAGAGAACTTCAGACGCAGTGAGGGACCCTGCCTCAAAAAAATAACATAGAGATTAAGGAAAACACCTGACATCAACCCCATTCCTCCATATGAAGCTGCACGCACACACACACACACACACACACAGAGAGAGAGAGAGAGAGAGAGAGAGAGAGAGAGAGAGACTGAAGCCATACTTTCATACTTTCATGCATCAAAGACTCCGACACAGGACCCATCCCAGTTTATGCTGAACATCATTAAAAAGAATCTCTGTAGCGAGACGTCATCCATCTAAGCCATGGAGCACTGTGTGCTTCTCTGTGCTCATTGCCTACCTCTAGGTAACAGTACGATCAATACCACTAACGGAACAGACCCTTTTGAGGAAAACCTGCCCGCTGGAATCTGATCGGCTCCCTGTGACCGCTGACCAGCCAAAGCCTCTCTCTTTCCTTCACGACTTGCCTGTGGCCAGACAGCTCTCTCACACACCCCCAGTGAGATTTTACACTGCTGCCATCTCTCCAAAGGTGAAGTAGCAAGGAATGCATGTACTAGAGCACTAAATACCTCTCAACAATAAATTTAAAAAGAAGAAAACAAAATAAACAAACAAAAAAAACAAAGTAAAGCGGCATAATTAACAAAGGAGATTTCCCCCCACTATAACACTAATCACATTGTGCCATGCATGTAAATATCTGTACCAAATGACAGCCCACAGCCAGTGTGAAGGTTGATAAGTGCAACAATGTCTTACCCTGACTTCGCCATTGTCAGGGGTTGGTTCCTAACTTGACAGAAGAGCAGAGCCCCTGCTGTAGAGATCTACAGAGCCTCGAGTATCGAAGAACTGACCCACTATTAAAAAAATAAAAGGCAAAAAATAAAAAATAAAAAAAATAAAAGGCGCTTGGTCGTCTGTATTAACAAAGAAAAATGACTCGGAAACACTCTGTTTGCCTCCAGTGACTTCTGTCTGTCCATTGTACCCCTCTTCACAGGCTCAAACATGTGTGGGTTGGATGCTGTGTGTAGAGCCAGCAGGGTCCTGCGGGCTTCTATTTGAAGGCAGAGAAACAGGAGGTCAATGGAAAGGTCAGGAGCTTTCAGAGGTTTTGAATACTGTTTGGGAAAATATGGTTTTGGTGCCAGTTACCGGAGATGTCAGTAAATGTGGCTGTCCTGGCATGGTTGGGAGGATGGGTGAGGTAGAGGCCATAGGCATGACTGACTGCATCCGAGAGGCATGTGGGAAGAGTAACAGATACGGGCCAAGTGATGGTCTCTGGAGGGAGGCAAGCTGACTAGCCCTGTGTGGGGTTACTCTGAGGCAGCCCAGCCAAAGTTTGCAGGCCAGGCTCTATGGGTGCAAGCCCCTTTAAAATTAAAAACCCATTTTCCATATAAATCTATTTGGGTTCTCTCACTTCTCAGATTTATTTCTGGCAATATCTTCTGTTTCTTTCAGTCCCTGAAAAATGTAATTTTTTTTAAGGCTATATTTCTTGGTAAATAACCTCAACATCATTTACTTTGCTTGCCAAAAGTGGCCTTTCCAGGACATGAAGGATAAAATGACCTTCCAAGCAGGTTATAGAAAGAAAGAAAGAAAGAAAGAAAGAAAGAAAGAAAGAAAGAAAGAAAATCGTTACATAAGGGGCATGTTGTGAGAGCATTTTTTTTTTCAGGATGTGAAAATATACACTTTAATTTTACAAGTTAGTAATTAGCATAGTAGGGTAAAGTCATAATCCAAAACAATAATCTTTATTACCAAAATAGAGATTAAACACAATTAAAATGAACAATATTACCAACCATAATTGCTAATCAATTAGCTGAGAAGCTATATTGCTGCAATCATCTAAGGCTCCGGCTTGCCCTTCCTATATTCTTTTCACTTTTTATAATGTAAGGTGGAGTCTAGTTCAGAGGATCCATCTGCAAAACCCTGTTTTCATTATAGCCTCAGGGTCCAGGAACCTCCTCCTCCTCCTCTGTTGGTGTTTTTGCCCACGAGCCTGTCGGAACCCATCCTCTAACTGTGAATGTCAAAGTTGGTTCCGTCAGACATTTTCCAGTTACAGCTGCTCCATCACGCTCTTTAGCAAAACCATATGCTAGCATCCAGTTCCCCTGACTGCCCTTGGGTCCTCCTCCAAACACTTCAATATAAAAGATCAGCCTTAGCAACCCTCACACCGTTCCCATATCCATGCAGACCAGACTACTTGATTGACAAGAGACTAAAAATAATACTTTGACTCTCATTATTCTTGACATAAATGAGATTAACTCTGATGCCAAGCAACGAAGACTCTAAGACCACATACTGGGTTTGTTGGCAACATTAGAATTCTTCATAGGGAAAAAAAAAAACATGACATCATCAAGGTGGTTTTGAAAGTTAAACTCCATTGCATGCCTTGTGTGTTGGTTTTCCAAGGCTGGCTAGAGATAATTTCTATATTCCACACCCGAAAGATGGCTAGGATGAAGCTCTGAGTTCTCAGCATTATCTACCCACAGAGGTCTGGTTGGCTGCATCTGGTCAGTACAAAGACTTCTACTATGATCTGAATACCTGCCCCCCCCAACTCAAAACCACTATGTTAAAGTTCTAATCCTCAATGAGACAGCGTTTGGAGAGAAGGCCTCTCAAATGTTATTGGAGTGGTAGATCTCTCCTAAGAGGGATATTACCTTTATAAAACCAGTCCAGAGACCTCCCTCAGCACCACGCCATCTGGCACACTGCCAGGAGATGCCATGTGTGCACCAGGAAGTAGGCCCTCACCACTGATCATGATGGTGTCTTGATTTGGGACTCCAGTACTTCTTGTATATAAGTCATGGCATTTATATGACAGCATTGTAGCAGCCTGGATGGACCATGGCAGCCTCTAGGGAAGAAGGGGTTCTTACTGAAGAGTCATGAGGGAGTACTACTGGAGCATAGAAGGACCATTATGGAAACTCTACTTTCTTCAGGTCAAAGGAATGAACCCTCTGACCTAGGTAGATGTCTAAATTTCCTGTTGCACTGTGCTGGACGGATGGAACTACCTTGAGCCATGGCTCAAAACAGAAATTATCCTTCTAACTACTTTCTGTGTTTCTCCTCCCCAGAATTCCTACTTCCTAACACGTGGCTTACAGAGATGCAGCCAGGCAGCTTCATAAGCCTGCTCACTTTTACTCAGAGAAGTACACGGTGGTTTCTTTTCTTCTATCTCTGTTCTAAGCACACTTTCCCCCAAGGCTTTGAGCTTTGCTCTTTCCCAAGCTCCATTTCTTGCAGTGCAACTTCTTATCCTCCTGTGGCTGACCTCCATGCTGGCTTAACTCAAACGGTATGCCTTTTTGCTTTCTCTTCTCCAAACTCATTCTCTGGATTCACAGCTTGCAAGCCCTGGGAATTTTTCTTTGAAACTATAATAAACTTTTCCTCAAGCTTCTATGTCAATGCACTCCTAAATTCTTTTATTAGCTAGACAAAGAAGCCCAAGAAGAACCCCTAATGTCCCTAATATCAGAAAGGATGCAGGGTCAGGTGGCTTCAGGAAGCCCCTCCTGTTGATGACCTCCTATAGGTCTATGAAATCAGCTTGCAGGCAGGCTGAACACAGGCAGGGGTGCACATAAGGCCTCCCCTCCTGTTGGCCCATGATGCACAGCTCCATGGAAATGGTGACCCAGGCAGGGTTTCTTTGCCTGCCTAACAGTGGCCACTACACAACACCAGAGGACTGATCCTATAGGCACTACGGCTCTGGCTGTAGCCAGGGATGATCCCCTGCTCTTGCTGCTGGTATGAGCCAGAGTTTCTAGGAAGGCACATTACACTGAACCGTCTGTGTAGCTGGCTAACGGATTAGAATCCTGGGTAAGTGGAGAGAGGGTGAAATACTTGTTCCAACGGTTTTGAAATTATGTTTTTATTTATTGTGTGTTTACCTGCACGTGTATGTGCCATAACATACCTGCGAAGGTCAGACAACTTTCAGAAGTCAGTTCTTTCCACCTACCACGTGAGTCCTGGGAATGGAGCTTGGGTGGTCAGGTTTGGAGGCTTTGCCTGCTGAGCCATCTCTCACCGGCCTGAGCAGACGCCCGTGTCCATATCTGATCTAACGTCAGGTGAACTTACTAACTTGGCAGACCAGTAGCTTCCCCCACCCCAAAAGGTAAGAATGCTGGCCAGGAGCATCTCCAGCCTGTAGTAGAGGAATCCTGTTTTTGCTGTAGCCTGCCTACCTGATGTTTTTACCACTGTGCCGGAATGTCTTGTTTTATGACTGTTCACTTGTTCTGTAACTATAAAATCTTCACGAAAGTGCTGCCACGTTGGAACGTGGAAGTTGCGGGATCCTCAGTCTGTGCTCCTGGGCCGTAGTCACTCATATTTGGCTGCAGAATTATTGATCTCTCATTCCTTGTGAGGTGAGAGTGGTGCCCCTTGTGTCAACGCTCACTTACTCTCTGAAGGTCTACAACAAGGTTTCCATACAGAGCTTCCACTGTAGAGCAAATCCATTCCCACCAAAGAAAGTCCCCAAGGACCTCTAGTCCCTACCCTGTCAAGCTCTAAAGAAGAGCAAGTTGGCTTACAACAAGCAGTCCTGTGTAACATGAGGAGGAGCGGGCCACGTCCCACCACCTGGCTAGCTTAACCTCTGAAATAACCACACAGAAATTGTATTAATTAAATTACTGCTTGGCCCATAAGCTCTAGCTTTTTATTGGCTAACTCTCACATCTTGATTTAACCCATTTCTAATAATCTGTATATCACCATGAGGTCGTGGCTTACAGAGAAAGATTCTAACCAGCGTCTGTCTCAGGCAGGAAAATCATGGCATCTGCTACTCTGCCCTTCTTCTAAGAAATCTGTTCTGTCTTCCCCGCCTACCTGAGTTCCGCCCTATCAACTAGGCCAAGGCAGTTTCTTTAATAACCAATGAAAGCAACACAAATACAGAAGGACCTCCTACACCAGTCCTGTGGGTTACAAAGGAGAAATTGAGGCCCAAGAAAGGAAAGGGGCCAAGCCTTTGCTTCTTCCTCACTGTCCTGCCCGTTAAATCACCCTGCCATGCTGTGGGGTCACACAGCATGGGCTTTTCCCCTCACCATAGGTCATTCAACCCTCACCCTGACAGTGCAGGCTCACAAACAAGGATGGGGTTGTTCCTGCAAGGTCCTGGTAACAAGTTCTCCCTGCAGACCCCTTGACCCCTGTTCTGTGTGTTTGGGTCCTACAGCTGGACTTGCTTGAGGGTTCTTTACCCCAAGAGAACAGCTCAAATCCCCCGTTAGGGCTTTCAGGGAAACCCACACCCTGAGTGGGATTCTTGTATGGAGCAAAGGAAAGGCTTTGGTCCGTTTCTGAGGATGAAACAGAAGAGCTGAGCAAGAACAGAACTCACATGGATCAAATCTTCTCTCTGTTGGGTGAAAGCCACATGGCATTCTGCTCTAAACAAAACCAGAAAATTCGTTCCCTGTGCCCCAGCACCTTCCTCCCTCTGGGGCTGGAGAATGGGATCCCAAATCTCCTCCAGGCTGCTGAACAGGAACACACACAGGGAGAGAGATGTCAACTCCAGCTCTGGGCTCATCAATGCTGAGAGCAAAAGGCTTGGGGAAAACAGCTCACTTGATGCACTGAACCTTGTTTTCTCCTGTTTGAGTTTTGTAACATTCCATAGGTATTTAAATTCAATGCAAAAAGCAATTGTGTTCTTACCATTGGCTACCTACATCGTCTTGTAAAGAGAAAGAAACAGAACAATGTTATTTTTGAAGAAAATTAAATCCCTCAGGGCCTTGAGGCATAACAAGGCAAAGATCAAAAGCACCCTGACTTTCTGGAGAGCGTCTTCTGAACTCTCACCTCTGCCAAGTCCCACAGATGAGGCACCCAGTATTGGTGATGAGCAACCCTGATGCTGGTAGAATTCTGGAAGACACAGCTGTGCAACTCGCAGAAGAAAGGGCGTGACCTTGACCTAGGAAAGTCCTAGCTTCATCTTCTACAACCCTTGCCTTTCCTGGGCTGCCACAGATAGAGGCTTCATGGGGTGCCACATCCCCATGCCTGCAGAATAGCCAGGCTGCAGAACCAGGTGCAAGGTGCATGCAAGGAGAGGAACAGGGACAGGGGACTGCAAAGTTCGCTCTTAGATATTCCTGCGGTGATGTGGAATCGGCTCCCTTTGTTTGCCCCACAATGGATCTTATCTTCGGGTGAGGGCTGTGTTCCTGACTATTATTACCCTATATAAAAGGCTCGCAGCCTTTCTTCCCACTTGTTCAGTGGCACCGGCGTGGCATAGCAAATTTAATCGAAGACCCAGCTCCTGGGAGAATCTTCGGGGAGACTGCTGTCCTCCTGATGCTGTTATCTCCTCTTCCTTGTGTTGAGGAAGCATAAAAAAAAAATCACAAAAAAAAGTCATTCTGAGTATATTCTTCCTGATAATTATTGTCAGACTCCGAGATAAGTTCCCTACGTGATGTAATGTGTGTTAGACTGGGCCCCTTGAATGCCAATCCTACTGTGCCTAGGGCCAGACAATGGCCACTGACATCACTGGGGCCTCTGTATTTTGCCTTAGACAAGAGAGCGCTTTGATTTTTTTTGTGTTTTGATAAGGCATAATCTGGGGGCCTTTATCGCGGCTGTTATATTTAAAGATGACATTCTAGCCCTGCCTTCTCGCCCCGTTGTTTGGACCCTGATTATCTCCAAATGTTGTTGTTTAGTCAAACTCAGCCGCTTAATGAAAGGCCTGCTCCCAATTTAAGGGAAATTATTTAAATGCAGAGTATCCTATACACTGCGGTTTCCAAAAGAACTAGGTGGTTAATCAAAAGTTAATTGTCCAATTCTCATGCAGATTAGGGCCTCTGGCAAAGGAATCCCAGGTTGGGACTACCGGGAGGAAAAAAAAAGAAAGGAAGAAAGTGTGGAGCAACACACAGGGGCCCCGCAGACTGGTAAACAATCAGCCGGGCTTAATTTGTGGTAAACAAAATGAGGATACACCAGGGGTCTCCGAAGGAGAAAAAAAGGTGAAAATAAATTAAAGCACAACATACAGATAGGATCTTTTTGTTTGAGGCCATCTTTCAACACCGTAAGCTAAATGAGGAAAAAGCAGCCTTTTAATATTTACGGGGAGCCGTGCACTCTAAAATGACGAGCAAGCCCATCATTATGTAGCGGTTTAAGGCAGAAGCTTGAGGCAGCAGATGGCCCTTGTCCTCTGACACCACGACTTCTGTGGCTGCCCCCTCCTGGCGGGAAGTGACCCAGTGCCTCCCTCCCTCGTGCCTTGACTCCCTTACCTTGTCTTCCAAGGGAACCTGCATCAAATGCCAAGGTGGCATCATGAACTTCGTACAGATTCCCAGGCGAGAAGCGGGTACTTGCAAGCAAGCTAACCACCCCTGACCCCGAGAATGAGGCAAAGTCATCACCCCTTCCCACCCTACTAACACAGCTTCTCTCGCTACTGGGCCAGGTTCAGCCATGGCCCTGGCAGAGTCACCCTGCCCACACCCTCTTTTGAGTCTTTAACAAAGTTGGCACCGACCCATTGGTCTCAGCTCCAAGAAGCAAGACTCCAAGATGTCTCTGAATGATTACTTGCGTGGGGATGAGAGTGTGGGTGGAGAGGGTGGGAAAGGGTGCATCTCTGAACAAGGCCAAGCATTCGATATCCTTTCCTGCCACGCTTTAATACAGCGGGACTCGAGGCCCAAGCTCCAGATCAGTTTAGAAACGCTACCGACCAAGCCTACAGTGATAGGCTATGTAGGCGTGTGTTCCCAAGGCTCTCCTGACACTCTGGGCTCAAATTCTGGGCTGAAATTTAAAAGACAAAATGAACCGTCTTCTCTCGTGGATCATCCCTGGCCCTGCTTAGAGGAAATGACTGGAGATGCAGGAGGAAAAGCCACAATGCTGTCACTCAGGAAGTGCACCCTTCCATCCGGCCCCTGGGAAAATGACTCCACCCACCCACCCATTAGAACCCACCCCAATTCCAGCCCTGCCAAGGCAGGAGCCCACGGTTCCTATTTCAACAACTGCACAAGAAACAGGCCAAGCCAGGGGGTGGTGGTGCACACCTTTAATCCCAGCACTTGGGAGGCAGAGACAAGCAGATCTCTGAGTTCAAGGTCAGCCTGGTCTACAGAGTGAGTTCCAGGCAACCAGGGCAATACAGAGAAACCCTGTCTCTAAGGAAAAAAATGCAGGCCAAGATTCACCTGCTCTTGGGAAATAGCACAGGTGTCTCTAGCCAACCACCTAGCCACCTCTTGCTCGGTGGCATGAGTTCCTTCCATGTGTCTACTACCTATGTGATAACCTCCGGGGCCTGCAATGGCCAAGCCCACGTGACTGAGACAGAAGTAAGTACCCTCCCAGTTCAGAGTTAAACCTGCCACTGAGGTGTCTGCAGGGTGGCACTCCTCAAAGCCTCAGGCATCTTCCTTTGTTCTTCCAGTTCCTGATGGCCCCTGGCTTGAAATCAAGTCACTCCAAACTCTACCTCCATTGTCACAGGGAATTGTCATTTGTGGCTGTGTTTTCACGTGCCATCAGCCTGGGATGCGACCCATCTTACCTGGCATTCCACCCAGTTATATCCGCAAAGATGCTCCAGTGAGGTCACATGCCACTTGGACCTGTCTCAGAGCCACGGGGCTTTATGCAACCACCTCTTTTTCCTTCCTTCCTTTCCTTCATCCCCCCACTTCCTCCACCTCTGAATGCAAACTACCTACCACCCCAGAGGGTTGCCTCCAGAGGTCCAGGTAGAACTCTGCCAGGGTGGATGGTATAACCAGGCAGACGGAAAGCAGTTCCTTCCAGAAGCTGCCCCTCCTTAGAGAAGTCTCACCATCCAGCGGCAGTTACCCAGAGCAGGCCAGTCACCTACCAGAGGAAGACACCATCTCCAACCTCAGAGTGGGCTCTGCCCTCTTCCCTGGCTGTCAGGGATACAATGCAGCCTCAGAGTACACCACCTATTGGCTTTAATGGGAACTGCACTTCTGGTCACGCTGAAAAGAAGACCTGCAAACTGGCTATTCAAGCCAGTTTCTCCTGAACAATACTCCAGAGCGATCAATTCATGCAGAGCAAATCATTGTTTCTAATAACACAGAGAGAGAGGGGGCCCAGCTCAAAAATAGGATGGTGGACGGCAAGATCATTAGGCAATGCTGGTTTTATTGTGAGGGGCTTTCAGACCCACATAGTCACATCACTGCAGCTGGCCCGTAAATCTTAATAAATCGTACTTTCTAAAGAAACCTTTGAAGTTAAATTGCCCAGTAAGTAGTGTGCCTTCTCCAATCCAAACATCTGGGGGTCTTTAAATTTTGACCACACATACTCTCTTACCTGTTTGATCACCTGCACACAGCACCAATCCATTAACACCGAGTGTCGATATTGATGGACGGCTAGTGTTAAGCCCTGAAACATAAGACTTCTAGAGATATCTGATCATGTTGGCATGGGTCCTGGGGAAGAAACATGTCTAGTGCCAGCTCTGGATCTGTTACGTCTCTTCTCCCCAGGTGGCAAGTGGCTTGTTTGCCTCCTGGATGGTGGGTGGCTGGGAGCCAGGTGCGGATACATAGAACAGAAACCAAAGGCAGACAGGTGTAATGGGAGGGCCCCCATATGCTTCTACCACCTCAGAGACAGGATGTCACACTGGCCTTCACCTGTGGTACCATCTGGGCCACGTGGACCCAGTGACCACTGAGGCTGAGCAGACCTGCAGAGAGGCACAGTGGGGAGAAGGCAGAGTTTTCCTGAGATGGTGGACTCCAGGTGACATTTGGCTGTGCTTCTGCTCAACTGCTCTTGTTCCAAACAATGCTGCCATGGCCTGAGACGAGCTTGTGGGACTTCTGAGGGAATGGGACCCTCTGGAGACCCAATTGCTAGGCTGAAGTCTCAGGGAGGCCCCTAGAGGTCAAAGGAGCAAGGCAAAAGGCCAGGAAGCCCGTCTGTTGGTCAGTCAGACAGACAGGGCCACCTGGGGAGGGGAGGAACAGGAGGCCAAGAATAGGATACCCAACTGTGGGGACTGTCAGCCAATTGGATCGCTATATTTTGGACAGCTGGCCTCACTGTGATTACAGTATGGCAACTATCCATTAAAACCCGTGGAAAAGTAAGGCTGGAGCATGGTTCTCAACCTCCCTCATGCTTCCACCCTCATGCTGTGGTGACCCCAACCATAAAGTTATTTCATTGCTACTTCATGGCTGTGATTTCACTACTGTTATGAATTGTAATGTAAGTGTCTGATATGTGAGCCCAGAGGGGTTGCGACCCATATGTCAAGAACCTCTGGGCTAGAGTGTCTGTAAAGTCCCTGATCCTCCCCAATGAGGAGAGGAAAAATCAAAGGCACTGCCCAGTAGAGCGGGGAGGTGAAGAAGGGCGAGGGGGTCAAAGGTCACCACAAGGGATCTTACTGAACAGCCAATGAGAAATAAAGGACTAGGCTAGGGAACCGACTCTTCCGGAAAACAAACCCTTCTTAAGCAGGCCCTTCTGTCAACAGAATTGTGGCCTCTTTTTACAAGGGAACCGAAGCCACCAAGACTGGCTTTCACAGAAAATAACAAAATGGAAGTTCCCTGGAACCCCTGTTCCACTTTTACGATCTCATCACAAAGCTGTATTTCCCTAGAATACTTCGGAGGTACCCAGACCCTCCTCAGACACAATGGCCCAGTCCCAAAACAAGAAAAACACTGGGCGAAGAACACATACAGGGCATGCCAGGATGGGTTTATTCAATGGCAATGGGTCATATCTGCCCTACGTGTCCTTTCAAGTGAGCCCTGTAGCCAGGCCCACAAGGGCAGAACACTAATAGCCTATAGGAGGGAGATGCCCACAGACTTGACAAAGCCCGTTAAACCCAGGATGGCTGTCTCCAAAAAAAAATCTGGTGCCAGTGGGAATCCTTGACGTGTGTTTCAAAAAAGGATCATAAGGAAAATTACTTATCCTAAAAGAGACGAGACAGAAACCAGCTCTGGCTTGTCCATGCCCCCCACATGTTCTGAAGCCATTCTTCCAAGTCTCGCTAGCCTGAGTTTGGCAAAGGATGAAGCTCGCCCTCTGGTGGTCAGCCCCAGAATGAACGTCATCCACGTTACCTTGGACTAGGCTGTTCCACATCCATCCATCAAACAGAACAAGGTCAAACAAAATGTCCTTTCAAATGTCTCTGCTGGGTTACTATGGTAACTAGAGAAACTGCTAAACCCAAAGCATGATTAAACTCCTCGTTGTTCTATATTAATTTGAGGAAGGAAATAGCTTCATTCCCAGTGTTTCACCTTCCTGCTTTCTGGGGAGTTCAGTGGTTTTCTGTGGGCTGTGGATATCCGACAGATTTGGATATCATACACTGGTTGTGCAGAAAGCCCAGCCCCTCACTTCTTACTTCCTCAAGCAGGTCTTGAGGAGTTGTCTTCAAGGGTATGTTCTAGAGCCACCTGCTTGTTCAGTCCTGGCTTAGCTACCCTCTCTTTTGGGGACTTGAGCCAAGCTTCAGCTATTACTGTTCATGACTTCTGAGAGAGAAGGTTCAAAATACAGGAACTCTCCATACATTTAAAAGAGGTGTGGAGGTAAGTCATAAAGATTTTTATATTATTTTTAAATAGTGTGTGTGTGTGTGTGTGTGTGTGTGTGTGTGTGTGTGTGTGTGTGTGTAGTATGTAGTATGGGTACCCACAGAGGTCAAATGCATCAGGTTTTCTTGGAGCTGGAATTTAAAGGCAGAGTCATCCAACGTGGGTGCTAAGAACTGGATTTAGGTTCTCTGCAAGAGCAGAGCATACTCTTAACTCCTGAGCAGCTCTCTAGCTCCTGTACATAACTTATTTATTCTCTGCCCTGGTCCTGGAAACACACATGCCACCAAGAAGCCCTAGCTTCTTTGTTCAGAGAATACTGTCTAAAGCCCGGATCTAGACACAAGGCTGCCCCCAAGGCTGTTGTTGTAACAAGCACTTTAAGGAATCTAGTGCACACTATGCCTAATAATTACTGGCTGTTACTATCATTTCACGTAGACTCTGAGTTAGGGTCAGGGTCGCATCAACACATGGACCTAGTCATCAGTGGACTCACAGCTGGGCCAAGGATGCATTTGTGAAAAATTACATTACCTTGGAAGAAGGGCTTTGATGGATACCTAAGTTGGTAAGGGTCCATTAAAGTGCTTTTAAAATGGTACCACTGAGGACAGCCATGTAAATTACCTTCTGTGGCACTGCTCAGTAAGAAGCAAGCTGAAAAATAGCAAGAATTACACATGCCACCTTTGCCAGAGTTGTGCACCTGTGTTAGCGTGGGAACATTCTGCCGTTGTGTCGTGTGCACCTACTTTGCAGAATTAATTTAGTAATAGTTTGAATGCTATGCATAGAATGTGATGCTCACACCCTCATCTCTGAAAGGTGCTATGGCAGTGATTTATGAAGGGAAGGGGTGTGGCATCATGTGCTTACCAAAACTTTCCATAAATCAATTATTATATTAGAGTTTTTTAAAATGCTTGAAACCTAAGGATATCACCTTGGAATTCCAAAATGTTCTACCCATGAATCTCAGCTACCAGGCAGCCCGAAGGTTGATAAGGTTGATCCTGTGTGGTGGGGTCTAAGCCTCAGCTGCTTCTGTTACCCTGTCCACCTTGTGAGTGTGGAGCTAACACTGGGGCACAGCCAACGCTCCATGGGGAATGACCTTCTATCTGCAGGCACAGGGAAGGGTGTGTGTGTGTGAATTTCTTTCATTGAATTTGTTCAATAATCCCCTGAAATATTGCACTTAGAAAGTCATAATCAGAAATGGAAGCCTTGCTATGGGCTTAGAGCCCAGCTTCTTAGGGTGAGTTATGACTCTGAATGGGGCCATGAGAACTTTGGCAGCAATAAAAGTTTTTCAAGCATTCATAAACAAAATTTTTCATTCTAATTTCTGGCGTCTTGCAACCCATGTTGCATTGGGTGGCTTCTCACAGCCTCGGCTCTGGACATACTGAGCTCAGAAACTCAGGGCATAAAAGAGAATCCCAGTGGACCAGTCAGAGACACAGCACCTTCCAGTTCCTCCCAGACTCCTGATCTCTGAGCCACCTCCCCATGCCCCCATCTGCCCACCCGGAGCCCACATGTGGACCCGGTGAGCCAGGGGTGAGTAATTTTGCCTTCACTCTTGTGTTGCTAAGCAGAGCAACCGGTTTGTAGAGAGTGCTTTACACTGTGCTTTTTCATTAGAATTTTGCTACTTGCTCTCCAGGTGTGGAGGCTTAGAAATTTTGTAGCTAAATCTATTGATGTTCTTTCTTCATTATTTTTTAATTGCAAAGTAAGCCAATTGTCCAGGCTAGGTGCCGTGGTGTCTGCATGTAACCCCAGTACTCAAGGGCCTGAGGCCAGAGGATGTCACCTCCAAGGCCAGCCTGGGCAATATAATGACTCCCTAGCTGAAGAAAACAAGGGAACTTTTAAACAAAAGTAATAAAAATCTATTTCCCTTCTCGGACATATACCATATACACTAGGGGAATTAATATCTGTTTCTTCAGAATAATAAATGTATACAAAACAGAAAAGGGGAAAATATTTACATTGTTTAGAATGGGGAAAGTTCTCTCAAAATGATGTTAAAATAACAATAGAATAATCAAGGAGTTCCAGTGAGGGCCCAGCATTGATAGTGTAGCAGACACCAGAGGCCTCCAGCCAGACCAATGAGTGTGCAAGGAACACTTGCAGTGAAGATACATGGACAAAAGGGTTTACTGTGTAACTCACTGTGTCACACTAAGCTTCCATGCCAACACTGATTTTTCTTTTTCTTTTTTCCCCCTGTTTTGCCTCTTAAATTATTTTATTTATTTTATTTTGGGAGGAGGTTGCAAGGGCAGAGGGGGGATACAAAGCAGTGGGGAAATGAATGGGATGGGGATGCATGATGTGAAATACACAAAAAATAAATTAAAGAGTGAAACATGTAAATAACATCAAAAATAATAAACAAAAACTCAGATTTAAAATTAAGATTTGACCACATAAATGTCTAAATGGTAGACAATGTCAACAGTAAACTAACAGCATTCTTCTTCCTCTTCTTCTTCTTCTTCTTCTTCTTCTTCTTCTTCTTCTTCTTCTTCTTCTTCTTCTTCTTCTTCTTCTTCTTCTTCTT
>NC_022015.1:28557976-28568382 GCF_000317375.1 Microtus ochrogaster | reverse complement strand
TCTTCTTCTTCTTCTTCTTCTTCTTCTTCTTCTTCTTCTTCTTCTTCTTCTTCTTCTTCTTCTTCTTCTTCTTCTTCTTTGGTTTTTTAAGACGGAGTTTCTCTGTGTAGCCCTGACTGTCGTGGAACTCACTTCTGTGGAATAGGCTGGCCTCAAACCAGAGATTCACCTACCTCTGCCTCCTGAATGCTGGGATTAAGATGGTGTGGGAAGTCCTTTTGTGTATGTGTTGCTTTTATTGGTTAATGAATAAAAAAGCTGCGTTGGCCTGCAGCAGGGCAGAATAGAGATAGGTGGGAAAAATTAAACTGAATGCAGGGAGAAACAAGGTGGAATCAGAGAGAAGCCACGTAGCTGCTGCAGGAGGGAGAAACTGGACGCTGGATAGAACCTTTTCTTTATTAGTTAACCAATGAGAGCAACAGATAAGATACAAGACCCACCTCCATCACGTAGTGATACACAGA
This sequence comes from Microtus ochrogaster, assembly GCF_000317375.1. NCBI lineage: Eukaryota > Metazoa > Chordata > Mammalia > Rodentia > Cricetidae > Microtus > Microtus ochrogaster. Next base: position 28,567,915 of record NC_022015.1, on the reverse strand, counting down.
TTATTAGAAATGGGTTAATTTAAGGTATACGAGCTAGCCAATAAGAAGCATGAGCGAATAGGCCAAGCAGTGTTTGAATTAAAACAGTTTCTGTGTGGTTATTTAGGGTCTGGGCAGCCAGGAATGAACAAGCAGCCTCCAACTACATTAAGGCACACATCGCCGCCACCAGCAGCAGCTTGCTAACAGCATTCTTTCTAGCGCAGTTTAGGGTCTGACTGGGAAATGTCCCCTTAAGACCCCTGTGATATTATTTGGCAGGTGGTATTATTCTTAGAGATTGTGGAGCTTTCAGGATGGGAGGCGAGGCTGTGAGTCACTGCAGGCCTTTGAGAGCTAGACCCTGGCCAGCTTCTAGCCCAGTTCTCTGTCTCCTGCCTGCCACTGTAAAGAGACAGACCATCTCATGCTCCCATGACCACAGTGGGGAGCCAGTTCAGCAGCCATACCTTCTCTGCCGCCGTGATGCACTAAGACCATGAGCCTGAACAAATCTTTCCTCCCCTCAGCTGTTTAGATCTGGTATTTTGTCAGTACCATCACCATCAGTGAGAAAGGTATGAGCAAGTGTGTAGCCAGATCATTCACCAGGCACAATTAGCCGGGCAAACATGGTCATCATGAAAGCGAATCAGGTAAATGCAATTCAAAACAAAAACGCCTTGGCATTTCCCCATAGGCTACTGTGGGGGAAGGGAACCTAAGAAAATACTGTGTAAGTGAGACTGTAACAGAACAGGTATTCACAGAGTATTATTCTGTATGGTTCAGAGAACACTGTGGACGGCTATGCTTTCAGTTTTGAATGGATGGGTTTATTAAGTGTATAGCAAGCAAATATAAACAGAACAAAGAGCAAGCAGCAGATAGAAAGGAGCAGCAGACAGACAACAAAACAACCTCCAACTGGGCATTTGCAACATCCAACAGAGATGACCGGAGAAGTACAATAGAGAGCGGACAAAAGGTGATGCTGTTAAATTGAGGACTCAAAAGATCCAGGAGAAATTAACAGGGGAAACCCAAGCAGTCAGCTGGACATCCAGGTTGAGCTTTCTCTCCAGGCATGAGCTCCCCATGGCTGATCGTCTGCCTTCCCGGTCCCACTGAAGGTGTTTCCGTCCCATGGGATAAACAATGATAATACACATCGGAAGTGGTTGGCTTCCCAGCTGTTCTCAAGGAACAGCTTATGGTTAGCAGTTTTCCCTGTCCCCAATACAAAGCGAAGGGATCAGCTTGACCCAGGACAGAGCAGGTAGGAGAACACTTGAAACATCACAACCATAACTGCAGCCCCAAGGGATCTGGTGCCTCCTTTTGACCTCTGCAGGCACCAGGCATACACATGGTTTGCAGACATACATGCAAGCAAAACACACACACACATAAAATAAAAATAATACTGTAAACAAAAGATTCCTTCTTCCCAAATGTTGATAAAACTAACCAGCAAACTGATAAAATGCACAAAGTCAAATTAATGGGAATTTAAGTCAATGTCATCTTTTAGAGATATTTGCAATAAGTATTTTGATACATATGACCTTTGACCCAGCAATTACAGAATTACATGTAGTTGCCACTGAAATATTGGTACATTTCATAATAATGTTTAATATTTAATAATACCCACTGCAGTACTACTCAGAGTTGGTCAAAACAGAAGTGGGGCTTGGGATGGAGCTCAACAGGTACAGTTCCTCCTATCATGCATAAAACCAGGAACTGGATCCCCAGCGATGCATAAACTGGGCATGGTGACCCAATCTGCAACTCCTGCACTCAGGGAGCAGACGGCAGAGGATAAGAAGTTGAAGGCTATCCTTAGCTACTGTCAGTTTCAAGGCCAGCCTTGGCTACATTAGATTCTCCCCCAAACCTCCAAAAGTGGAAATAATCTAGCTGTGTTTAGAGGGGTAATTTAAATAATGTAGAATATTCTGTGCTGCAGAATGTTCCACCATTAGTAACGAGAACAGGGATTCCCGTACGTCCACAAAAGGAAGGTATACACGCAATTGTGGAATTGTCTTTATGCTTCTGTTAGGCATTTTCCTCTGGATAGTTCATTTTCCTCTTTCTTAATAGTGAATAAAAAATTTAAAGCTATGAATTTGCCTCTGCCTTCTGCTTTGCCAGAAATCAACTTTTTTTTTCTTGTTCTTTCCTATTCTGTAACTCTGCTGAATTTTTTTTTTTTTTTTTGGTTTTTTCGAGACAGGGTTTCTCTGTGGTTTTGGAGCCTGTCCTGGAACTAGCTCTTGTAGACCAGGCTGGTCTCGAACTCACAGAGATCCGCCTGCCTCTGCCTCCCGAGTGCTGGGATTAAAGGCGTGCGCCACCACCGCCCGGCTCTGCTGAATTTTTTTAACTTTTTATTAGCATATGCTAACTGTAGAAAATACAGGCTTCACTTCGACAATATTTGCTGACATGACATACCTTCCCCAACATCTTAGAAACATCAGTTTCATTTCAATTATTTTGTACATTTTCTGTGTTTCATATTTCACTTTCTCTATATACCATCTGTCTGCCTCCCTTTAAATATTCTGGTCAACTAGTATGAGCCAGCATGGTTCATACATTTAACATGGTGTACATAAGTTGTTCAAACATGGATCCTGAGTTCTATCTTTGCTCAGAGCTAATCAGAGAACACCGCCTGGGCAACCCTCTTCTTCTGGGAACATTCTCTGTGGCTTTCACTGAGTGGTTCACAGGCTTGAGAGTATCTGATGGATCTGGAGGATGGGGTGCTTTCTGCCCTGTACGTCTTTACCTGGGCATCATCTCAGCCCCACTGCAGCTTCAACCGGGCCTTCCTCACCTGTTGGGTTGATGCTCCCATCAATAGAGAAAGAGAAACAATAAGGCCATTTACTGCAAGGTTAAATTGCAAAGTATTAGGAACAGCCTTGAGGGCACGTGACAAGGAGTGGCTGAATGAACTCCACCACGCCCATTCAGTGGAATGCTAAACAGCCATTCTAAGGAGGAAGAAGCTGCCTGCATATTAGTGATTTTCAAGGCATATTATCAAAGGGAAGAAGAAAATGCAAAGGAGATATATCTGTACAAGGAAAGAATAAGATAATACAATGTACCTTTCATTAGTGATTTTCAAGGCATATTATCAAAAGGAAGAAGAAAATGCAAAGGAGATATATCTGTACAAGGAAAGAATAAGATAATACAATGTACTTTTATCTTCTCATTTGGGCAAAAAGCAGCAGGAGCCAATGAGACTGGCACCTGTTGTTCTTAAAAAATAATAAAAAGGGGGTGTAGGGGGTGTTCTTCTTGAACACGGGGCACGGGACAGACACGCACGGCGGAACAAACACAGACACGACACGGCGGCTCCCACGTGGGTTCACTTTAATGGGGGAGGGAAACACAAAAGGGCGAAGGATGTGGGACACACAAGGAAAAGGCAGGACGAGGGGCGGGGCCTCGTGTGGCCCCTGCCTTTTAACGGGGGGCCCAAGGCAATCTGGGAAGAATATCTCACACCTGCGCGCAGGTGTGCGCACAGGCAACCATAGTCCAGGGGGATTCTGGGAGTTGTAGTTTTCCAAAAGAACAACAGCACCTACGGAGAGGATGGAGGGTGGCTGGAAGAACGAAGGGATGAGAACAGAAGGAACAATCCCTAAGGATAATATCTGCTGTCTAAATGTGGCAAAAACCACAGTTTTACTCACAGAGTCAGAATAAGTAATGAAGGAATGAAAACATGAAATGCGATCGATGCAGAAACAGATAAACCTAAGTCATTTCAAATCTATAACCAAACTATCTGAAGACACCTAAGAGCTGCCAACATGACTTTTGTTCTGCTTGTTTTTCCTGGAATTGAACTCGGGGCCTCAGTACGAGCTAGTCACTCTTACCAGTGAGCTGCAGCTCCAGCCTAAGCCAAGCAACTTAAACACACACAGCATCTGTACCTTAACGTTTGAGGCTACAACTAAAACAAGCAAAAACAGACTCTCGTGTCTAGTGAGTTACTACAAGAAAATTGCTATATTGGGCACACACCGAGTCAGAGCCTGTGTATCAGTATCATTCTCCAATAGGCTGGAGGTCTCCTTAGAGAGATAACTCATGTCCAGGATGCTGAGGAAAAGGAGAAGATCCTTTGCCAGAAACGAAGTATCCAGAGAATGGCGGGCAGAGAACAGGGTGCTGCAGGGACACAGATGCCAGCTACAAGGGAGTCCCAGGGGCCAGGTCTAGAATAAACTGAACACAAAAAAAAAATGATAGTATTAGGTTACAGCCCATAAAGCCAACCAAGAGCCGTGAGTAGATATAGATAAGTTAAAACACAATAGAAGAGACAGAGAGAGAGAGAGAGAGAGAGAGAGAGAGAGAGAGAGAGAGAAGGAGAGAGAGAAGGAGGGAGGAAGGGATGGCTCTTGCTGAGAGCAGAAGTCTAATGAAATGCAGAAGTTGAGGAGAGGAGCTAGAATCATGCATCAGGCAGCCAGCAGAATAGCCATTCCCAGCAAGAAGAATAAATGGGCACCAAGGCCAGTAGGTGAAAATTTCATGAAAGAATGATTATGGAATTTCAAACCCCCTCCTCCTAAGACACTTAACTAGAAACAAGTGAATCAAAACAACTCGGCAGCAGCGAAGTTGGGCAGATAACTCCGTGACCAGAAGGAAACCCAACTGTCAAGTGTTAAGACAGACAGACAGACAGACAGACAGACAGACAGACTGACCCATGGAAAGAGAGAGAACTGTCCTCTGGAAAGGATGCCAGCAGGGGACTAGGCAAGGTCTGAAGGAGATTTGATAGAGATCTTGACACAGAGATAGTCCCCTTACTGCCATCATCATGCAGGGTCGTGTGACACTGAAGCATTTAGACAAAGTGACGCTGTGTCCACAGCTCGTCCACAAACGGCAAGAACAGCATTATTTCTACGGAGAGGAGGAAGATTATAAGCAAATGTGCTAAAATATTAACATTTGGGGATTCTGGATTTTTGTGTTCTTTGCAGCTTTCTGACAAGATTAAGATTTCTCTAAAAACAAAGTTTTCTTTTTGAAAAATTCAAGTAATTCTGCATAGGGAAAATACATGTCTTGGAGCCAACATTAACAGGGCTCCAGACTGACCCCTAAAATTAGGTGGGTGCTTCTTACAGATAAGATTGTTCTAGGGTCAAGGAGGTACAGGAGCTTTTTGCTGCTTAGAGAGATTCTTTGCCAAAATCTTGCAGTAGAATCTTCTAGAGCAGTGGTGCTCAACCTTCCTAATGCTGCAACCCTTTAATACAGTTCCTCATGTTGTGGTGACCCACAATCATAAAACTCTACTGTTATGGATCATAATGTAGATATTTTTGGACAGAGAGGTTTGCCAAAGGGGTTGTGACCCACAGGTTGAGAACCCCTGTTCTAGCGCATCCAGAAGGTGTGCAGCTCTCCATTCTGTAAGCCTAGACCGGCCCTTTAGTAACTGACTAGATGTAAGTTTCATGGGTACAATGACCTTCCTTTCCCATAATAGAACTAAGAGAGAGAAGGCACAGGGTAAGTCAAGCTTCCAGCACATTCCATGGGTCATTCCACTCTCCCGTTCTCCAGCTCAGGAGCTCATCTTCGTCTCTGTAGTGAGTCTCTCTAGGGACTGTCATTGCTGCCATCTTGGCTCATGATTCTTGCTCATAGGGCCTGCATTCTATGTGTCATAGAATGTTTGGCAGCATCTGGACCCGGTGACAGGACATCCATGTCTGTCCTGGGTGAGAGTCACTACCAATCACTACCAAGGAGCCATCAACTCAACTGTTTGACATACAAAAATCCAAGTCCGTTTCCCTTTGTAATTGTCTCCTATGAACACAAAGCCAACTTGCTGTTCCTTCTCATGTCAGGGAAATGCTAGGTCAGTGTCTGGCAGCACAGGGAGATGGAGTTTGCTTAGGCTTGGGGTCTGGCTTGTCTAGCAGTTACCCACACCCTATTTGGTATCAACAATGATGTGCATGTCCCACTTAATCTGAAAAATCAAGTCTAGGGGTAAGCGTTTCATAAAAGTCTGCAGCACAGGGAGTAAACTGAGGCTCCAGGAAATTGAGAGAAAGCTGAGAATTGACAAACTACTTGGTTATGAGGCCTGGGCTTACCTCTGAGTGTCTGGCTTTCCTCATATTGAGTAAATGCATAAATAAAATTACGTTTAGCCAACTCCCATGAGTCAAGCCATTCGCCCAGGGGTCACTAATATTCCAGATGCTAGATTCCCTCCCCAGGGAATGAACACCTCATCCTCATTCATGGAGAACTTTCCCAGTGCTGTTATTGAGAGAGTGTGTTGTCCCAGGAATTCCCTTCATCTCAGGAAAACCAGGAAGGCTGGCCATCATATGTACCTGTGACATGACACCAGCAGGTCACATGGTCCCTGCAGCTGTCCACACAGTGGCAGACTGATGGCCAGGGACATATTGTTGGGCCATGAGCAAATAATACTATCCTAGGGTCATTTTCAAAGAACAGAGTCCTCTGAGACAGAGATCTGACCTCAGAGAAACCAGCCAGTTCTGTAGTCTCTGTTTGCCCATGCTAGAGAGCATGGCATGCTGGCTGGTTGGAGAAGCCAGAGGAAGGCACAGCCTCAGGCAAATAAAAGCTGCCAATAGTTTTGGGCAGTTTTGGTGACTAGACCCAGTTTCGCTCCTCTCTAACCATGAAGGTAAGCAGCAGCAGCCTTTGGCTGGCCCTTCCATGTGGGCATTGATGGTGCACTTCCTATGGATTCATTCAGTCCCTGCTCTCTTCTCGTTGGTGGCATGTTCTTCATACAGATGGACAAGCACGATGAGCTTATGCCTGGAGTTTCCCAAGTCCACAGTCAACACTGTGCTTCCTGTGATGTACCTCTCAGCTGAGACTGACTTTGCAGGAGAAGTCCCTGTCACCTTTAGTGCCTCCCACTGCTGTCATGCCAGCTTGTTCCAGCTCCAAAGGCTCATCTCCTGTTATCAGCCTTCCCAATAAACAAAGTTCCAGCCAACTGTTTCACCTACCGATTCCTACCTGCACCCAAGTAGGCTTCTGAGATGGTTAGGGTGAAGCCCATGGTGCCACCTAGTGGGCAGCCCAATGCTGAGCCTCCTGTGGACCAAAGTAAAGACAGATGCTCAGAGGCAGCACACTGGATCTGTGCCACAGTCTGCCACACCCTGTTGTGAAGGTCACCAGCTCAGATTATGAATGAAGAAGTAGGCATCAGGGTCCAGAAAAGAGCAGATCCATTGTCCTACTAGATGAAGGCTTACAATTAAACACTTCCTACGTGCAAGCTGAGCACAGGGTTAACAGGCCTTGCTTCTGCTCACCATGGGGTTGGAGAGGTGGCTCAGCAGTTAAGCACACTTACTTGATGTTCAGCCTCATCCAGAAGACAGGAGTTCAGTTCCCATCACCCACATCAAGTGGCTCACAACCACCTGTAACTCCAGCTCCAGGGGATCCGATGCTGTCTCGTGGCCTCCATGAGTGCCTGTACTTAAATACACATAAACAAACCCCCGACATCTGATCTCATTTGTCAGAGACTGGGTCAGGCTTAGAAAAGTGTTGGTGTTGAATACATGCCATATTCTTTAAGTGTGGAAATGAAACCACCAATGGAAAAATACTACTTACAATGCTTGGCGAACCAGGGTATTACATTGGCTGCACACACAATAGTCTGCATGCCAACCCTGTGACCATTCATAGGGCCCGTCCATTCAACCTTATTTCTTAGTACTTTATAAATAAAAATTCAGCCACCAGTCTTTGAGGACGACCCATCTAGAAGAAGAGAAGACAGGCTGACACGCCTAACCAGTGTGTTGGTCACTTTTCTCATTACAAGTACCTGAAAAGCAACTTAAAGGAGGGAGGGTTTACTTTGGCTCACAGGTGAGGGGGTGCAGTCCATCACAGTAGGAATTCCTGGTGACAGGAGGGTAGGGCAGCTGGTCACAGTACATCTGCAGCCAAGAAGCAGAGAAAGATGAATACCGTTCTTGCCTTCTCTTTTTAATTCAGTCTGTGACTCCGGCTCAGATGGTGGTACCACTTACATTCAGGACAGATCTTCCTTTCTCAGCTCAATCTTTCTGGAGACATCTTCATGGGCATGCCTGATCTGTGTTTCCATGGCAATTCTAAATCTACTTGAGTTAGCATAGAAAGCGATCATCACACACATCGCTGCCATGGGGTAGTGATGTCTACAATGGTTTATATATATAAAGAAGAAATTAACCCAACCCAAAGTGCCAGCAAGAAAAGCAACACAAAAGAGAGACCCAGGAGCAATGATTGAAGAGCCACCAATAGTCAATATGGGCCGATCTTTTTCTGGAAGGAGAATATGAGGTGGACATTCCAGAAGAAGGACCAACTGAGGAAGCAGTTGATTGAGGTATCATGGCCGCTTCTGAGATCCCACAGGGTGAAAATAGACACCAGAGATGAGTGTGCACAGGGAGATGGAGCCACACAAAAAGACTCTGTCTAACTGTAGGAGGAACCACTAAAAGATCTGAGACGGGGCAGGGGCCTGGTTGGGCATGCACTGTTGTGGACAGACTTCTGCTTGTGGGCAGGGGCAGTAGGACATAAAGGGATGTGACTAAAAGCATGGCAACCACAGACCTAGCGATCCACATGGGCAGCAAATGAAGGCTGTTTCACCCGGGGGGGAGGAGAGATGGGCATATCTAGGCTACAGACAGTCATCACCTTGGGTGTCCAGGGACCGTCATAACCCTCTCAAGAGCCTGTCTACAGAGAAGTAGAGACTCTTGGAAAAATCAGAGCTGAGCAGTTACCTTGGAGACATGGTGGTCTGCTACCACATTGGTCATCAGCAATGGAGAAGGCAGAGGAAGCCATGGAGAGAGGGACAGCAATGAGAGGGTGACAGCTGGTGAGGTCAGATGGCCCTTAGGAGTGGGGAGAAGGGTGGCAGGCTGCAGGGTTCAGAGCAGTCAGCTGCCTCTCATCTATTAATACCCATCCTTCCCCTTTCCCTTATGCTGACTCGAGCCAGTGTGGCTGTTGCCTCCCAAAAGTCTTAATTAGAACAAGCTTTTTAAAAAACAGTGAAAAAAAATACCTCCAACAGGAAAAATGGACAAAAGACATGACCATGCAATTCTGGAAAGAATATACACAGCCAATTAACATAAAAAAATGGCTCATCCTCACTTGTAATCCAGGAAATGAAACTTTGGTAAAGATCCGGAATCTCATATTAACTAGGGAAATGTTGGTCTCTTCCATGAAAAGGCAATCCGAAACAGTGCTGACCAGTCTGCAGCAAGTAAGAAAGACCTGAGATCACCATGTCTTTGCTGCAGCAGATTCATGCCTGTGTATTTATCCCAGGGAATGACAAGGAGTTCTTAACTGATAGCATCTATGGACCAAAGCTGAACTAAGAAAATACAGAGGCTTAAATGTTTGGAAAAATGTTCACTACAGGGGTTGCTTGTGGAAGCCAACACTCAGAAGTAGCTTACATGGTAAAAACAAGGAATTGGCTATATTAGTTGTGAGATCGATAGACCTATAGTGTTGCCATTGAAACAACGTGTAAGGAAAACATAAAATGACTTGGTCTTTTCTATTATGTTTTAAGCAAAAGAGATAAATACATAGATACATAGATGATGGATGGATGGATAGATAGACAGAGAGACAGATAGATAAATAGATGATTGATAGTTATAGATGATTAATAGATATATAAATAGATGATTGATATATGATAGATTATAGATATATTATTAATAAGTTATAGACAGATTGTGATAGGTGATAGATAGATAGATAGATAGATAGATAGATAGATAGATAGATGATAGATAGATAGATAGATAGATAGATAGATAGATAGATAGATAGATAGAT